>NC_060122.1:719564488-719864488 GCF_021461395.2 Schistocerca americana | reverse complement strand
TTTTCCTGCCATTTATATGCCCCAGAATGTTAATATGAACAACATGTGGCTATGGGCCATATTAGGAACGAGGTTTCCTATCAAGGCCCTCTTGCAAGAGTCAAAATTTTATTGAAAGTGATGATATTAATTAAATAAACTTTCAATGTTCATTTATTTTTGAACTGAATATAGTTGGAGGACATTGCACGTATGATCTCGGAATCTTACCACCAACACATACTGAATGCTAAATTCCTATACCTTAGGTGGGCCTTATTTGGTACACATACCTCATTTAATGCCACAAGCACGAAAATTCTTATTTCAGTAAGTGAATACATATAATTTGAATGTACTTTATTTTTAGAAATATACTTTTTATTCACATCTCCTTCAAATAAGATAATTTATTTGTCTCTTAAAAAGTTGTCATATCTGATCACTTTTCATCAATAACCGAAAAGACTGAACAAGTATGTGAATAAAATCACTCAAACCCCGTGAGTGAACGAAAAACATCATGTAATGGCCGCAACCGGCAGGGACTTGTTTCAATCCGTTGTCTCACACTGAATGAAACCACTCAGACACGGTAAGTGAATGCAAACATTCGTATATCTCACATGGCTTGAGACTAGTTTCATTCAGTTGCTTCATTCGACTGTAAAAAACGGCTGAACGAAAAAACTATCGACTGACCGATCGATTATTAAAAACAGTCGATTGTTCCAACACTATAGTGCTCCAGAGAGTTGTCTAACTCGGTGTATTCAACAATATGCTCGAATTGCAACAAACAGACTCACAACAGCCAGCTAAAGCTTTCGCCCGTGATTCTGCTGTTTGTCCTTGCGACGCCGCTCTAAGCAGTAAGTTATCAATGGAGATAGCTTGAAGATATCCCAGCTGGCGCATACTCACCGAGGCAACTGCTACAGCGAAAACTGGCGCCAAAAGCAACAGTATACGTGTAGGGGAGCTCATGTCGAGATGTTAGCCCACAGTGTACTGTCGTAAAGCTCTTCTTCCTCCGCCTCTTATCTGTTTCTCATCCACATGCCACTTGATCCTATCTAAGCGGAGAAGTACTTCAGCGATCTCACTGAAGATCTCAATCTGAAGGCTGCTCCTCACGCAACGATCTGTCTGTACAAACAAATCGGCGTCCACACGAACGCAATTTTACCCTACTGCGGGTCCTCCGTCTGTCGATCTACGAAAACACTTTCAGCAGCAAGCAGCTACCCTCGTGTGGAGGATATTTCAGTGTCGGACATTAACTCGTAATGTAGGAATTTCTGCAGTGGTCTGTTTTAGGAACTAGCTTTAACCCAGCAATAATCGGGTGAATTTCTGCCACATTATTAGTCGCACGTGCGACAGCTGTCACCCACCATTGTTTCCAATTTTGTTTTTCTACATCTTCTCTCCACAAACCGCCATGAGCTCCATGGCAGAGAGTACATCCTATTGTACCAGTTTTAGGGTGTCTTACTGTTCCATTCACGTACAGAGCATGGGAAGAATGATGATTTGAATGCCCCTGTGCATGCAGCAATTATTCTAATCTTATCCTCATGATCCCTATGAGAGCGAAATGTAAGGGGTGTAGTATATCCCTAGAGTAATCATTTAAAGCAGGTTCTTGAAACTTTTAATAGACTCTCGGGATAGTTAACATCTATCTTCAACAGCCTTCCAGCTCATTTCCTTCAGTATCTCTGTGACACTCTCCCACATATTAAACAAACCTGTGACCAAACGTGCTGCCTTCTCTGTATATGTTCAATAACCCCTGTTAGTCCTAGGTAGTTAGGGTCCACACACTTGAGCAATATTCTAGAACTCGTGACACGACTGATTTGTAAGCAATCTCCTTTTGCAGGCTGATTGCACTTTCCCAGTATTCTACCAATAAACCGAAGTCTACCGCTTGCTTTAGCCATGACTGAACCTATGTGATCATTTCATTTCATATCCCTACAAAGTGTTACACCCAGGTATTCATATGAATTGGCTGATTCCAATAGTGATTACTGATATTATAGTCAAAGGATAACACGTTTTTTCTTTTTGTAAAGTGGAAAATTTTACATTTCTGATATTTAGAGCAATTTACAATCTCTGACAAACTGATTTCAAGGACACTGGACAGTAGTTTTGTGTATCACTTCTGAGATCTGACTTAATATTTATGCCGCCTCTCTCAGACAGCACATCATTATAGATAACTGCATAATCTACAAAAAATCTGATTTTACTATTAATATTGTCTGCAAGGTCATTAATATACAACATGAAAAGCAAGGGTTCCAACACACTTCCTCAGGGCACATCCGAAGTTACTTCTACGTCAGACGATAACTCTCCATCCAAGATAACCTGCTGTGTCCCCCCTGCCGAAAAGTCCTCAATTCAGTAACAAATTTCACTTGATACACCTTATTATCGCACTTTTGAGAATAAGCACTGTTGCGGTACATAGTCAAATACTTTTCGAAAATCAAGAAACACTGGTTGCCTTGATTGAAAGCTTTCTGTATGTCATGTGAGAATAATGCAAGTTGGATTTCACATGATCGAGGTTTTTGAAATCCACATTGGTTGGCATTTTGGAGGTCATTCTGTTCAAGATACCTCATTATGTTTCAGCTCAAAATATGTTCTAAGATTCTACAACAAACTGATTTCAAGGACACTGGACAGTAGTTTTGTGTATCACTTCTAATAGCCTTCTTGTAGACGGGTGTGACTCGTGCCCTTTCCCAAGAACTGGGCACAAATTTTTGCACAAGGAATCTAAGATGTATTATAGTTAGAAGAGGGGCTAACTCAACCGCAAATTCAGTATAGAATCTGACAGAGATTCCGTCGGCGCCTGGAGCTTTGTTCAGTTTTAACTATTCCAACCGTTTCTCAGCCACTGACATTAATAGTTATTTCATTCATCTTTTTGGTGGTACGAGGATTAAATTGAGGCAATCCTCCTAGGTTTTCCTTTGTAAAGGCACGTTTTAAAACTGAGTTAAGCATTTCAGCTTTTGCTTTACTAACTTCAATTTCAGTTCCTGTCATTCGCTAGGGACTGGACACTAACTTCGGCACCACTAACAGCTTTTACATACGACCATAATTTCTTTGGGTTCTGTGAAAGATCACTTGACAGTATTCTGCTAACTAGCTTTATAAAACTGCAAAATGCTTGTATGAGGAGAGTTAATTCACCACATGAACTTCTGATAGTGATTCGCATTAAGCTTAATAATGCCTGACACATATTCACTACTCTAAAGAAGGCTTTCACGAAGACAATAAAGCATTTCAATTATTTTACGTTACATTACATTAATACTTGTTCCATAGATTATGAATACAACATTTCGTAACGATGTGGAAGGCGTCTGTTTAACATAAGTTTCCATTACAAAACATATATATTTTTTAATGCAGTTACTATTTCACATTTAAATATTCATCTATTGAGTAGATGGAGTTGTCATTCAGAAATTCTTTTAATTTTTGCCAGACTTTTAATGTGATTTGGCAAATGACAAAAGAATTTTGTGGCAGCATAATTCACCCCTTTCCGTGCCAGTCAGATTTAGCCCAGAACACTGAAGATCATTGTTTCTTCTAGTGTTGTAGCTATGCACTTCGCTATTATTTTTGAACTGGGATGGATTATTAATAACAAATGTCATAAATGAATTGGCCACGCCTTTAATTCTAACGAGTTGTAGGCTGTTCTTCAGTATTCCAACTTAGAGGAACAGATGGAGTTCAAAACCTAAAAGTATAAAAATATTACCTGCAACTTGTGACACTTAATATACTAATTTCAAATTGAACCTGCTTTGTGATACCTGAGTGAGTATTTCTGAAAACAATTTCCTTAAGAAAACAGTGAAACTTAATTGTAAGAAACCATCTCAAAAGCCATAGCTTACTAAAGGGATAAAAATATCTTGTGAACAGAAAAGGGAAATTTATCTTACAGTTCGAACGAGTAATGATCCATAAAAAGTCAAACATCATAAAAACTACTGGACTGCATTAAGAAAAGTTATTAGTAAGTCCAGAAGTATGTGCGGTATGTCTGAGATTAGCATCTATGATAATAAAATTAAAACAGTTTGGAGTATTGTTAAAAGGGAAACAGGGCAACCAAGACACAGAAAGACTGTATTTCTATCAGACTCAGTGAACAGTTTGTTAACAAAATGTTGGAAGTAGAAAGTGTTTTTAATAATTATTTTTTAACTATTGTAGAGAAAATAGGATCCAGCTGTTCATTAGAAAATGCAAAGCTATACATGGAAGAGGCAATACCTACGCAGTTTGATAAATTAAAATTCAACCCACCTCTCTTACTGAAGTTAGAAAATATAAATTCACTCAAAAGTAAAGTTTCGCATGGAATTGATGGCATTTCCAACAGAGTACTAAAAGCTTATTCCCAAAAGTTAAGTAGGATTCTCAGCCACATACGTAGTACCTCACTGAAACAGGGCATTTTTCCAGATAGACTGAAATATGCTATTGTTAAACCACTGAATAAAAAAGTGGATAGGTCAGATGTTAACAACTACTACCCAATCTCAGTTTTGACAGCTTTATCCAAAATTCTTCAAAAAGTCATGTATTCAAGAATATTTGTAAAAATGAAGTACTAACGAAATGTCAGTTTGGTTTTAAGAAATGCTTTTCTACAGAGAATGATAATTATGCTTTCACTAATCAAAGGCTTTTGACTGTGTGAATCATGAAATTCTACTAGATCAGCTTAAGTATTGTGGTATAAGTGGGACAGTACACAAATGGTTTAATCCATATTTGACTGGATGAATGCAGAAAGCTGAAATGAATAATACAGATAGCCTACAAACATCACCATAATCCTCTAAATGGGGAGGTATCATGAATTCTGTACCACAGGGTACAGTCTTGGGTCCCTTATTGTTCTTAATGTATATTAATGACTTCCCACTCTATATTCTCAAAAACGCAAAGCTAGTTCTTTTTGCTGATCATACAGGTATAGTAATCACACCCAACAAACAAGAATTAGCTCAGAAAATTGTAAATAATGTCTTTCAGAAAATTATTAAGTGATTTTCTGCAAATGGAGTCTCATCAGATCGTGAGAAAACAGTATATACAATTCTGTACAGTAAATCGCATAACACTATTGATAAATATAGACTTTGAACAGAAGTCTGTTGCTAAAGCAGAATATTCAAAATTTCTGGGTGTGAACGTTGATGAGAAACTGAATTTAATTGTGCACTGTTCGCACAGCTTTTCTCTTATTCTATGACGAGAGAAGGTACCATGGAATGTCGTCTCTACAAGTTGTGTCCAGTTAATGTGAACAGTCGACGAATTGGATTGACCCTGTAAAAACAACTTTGCTATAAAAATGATTGAAGATCGTGATTTAATTTCGTTGAAACTGGTAATCATCATGTGTTTTTGTGTGTACTGGACGAATAAACGTCTGTAATAAGAACAACCGTGTTTGTGCCTTTCTGTTTCTTAGTATCTGTGGATTCTCAGTTTCCTGCCAAAAGTTCACCAGCGACATGTAATAAACTTTTGCATCAGAATATAAAAATCAGTTCTGAACTCTAAATAGGAATGCATAGTCTATATCGAAAGTTTCAGTTTTAATATTATGATAGTGAACTGCACAATTTACTTTTAATTTGCATATTCCATTATGCACACAAGTGACATATGATTTCCCTCCCTCCCCCCTTTTTCCTGCACAGTTTCACCGGTGTCAGTTTTCGTTACTAATATTGATACTTGCATATCACAAATTCTGAACTGGCACCTTTCTTAACCTGGCGCCCCAAGATCTGCACAGAAATTCTGCAGTTGGGAAGCCTCTGGTGCCTCTCTCAGCTTAACGCAGCAAACGCTGATTTTTATCTCTTGGGCCTGGAACCGGCCCTGGTCAGGGAGCAAATTTATTGCTGCACAAGAATTGAAATGCGTTTGTAATCAGTTTAAAAGACATGTATGGAAATATGTGAGCCATTTCATCTCTGACAATAATGGTATTCTGATTGAGTGCAAAACAAAAAAACAAACAGGAACAGAAAATTAATTTTCTGTAGCCTGTCAAAGGCTTTGACTGTGCGAACCACAACATCCTCTTAACTAAATTAGAATATTATGGTGTCACCAGCAATGCTACGAAATGGTTTGAGTCTTACCTATCTAACAGGAAGCAAAGGGTGTCATTGCAAAAAACCTGTGCAGTAAGCAATCAGTCTTCATCTGACTGGGAATTAATTACATCCACATGGGTCCATTGATTTTTCTTGTGTTCATTAATAACCTCTCATCTGTTACACTGCCAGATGCTAAGTTTGTTGATACAAACATTGCAATAAGTAACAAGTCAAGTACAGATTTAGAAATAGCTGCTAATTAAATTTTCACTGACATTAATAAGTGTTTTAAAGCTAATTCATTGGCATTAAACTTTGAGAAGACCCACTATATGCAGTTCAGAACCTGTAAGAGATTTCGTTCCAGCATGTGTATAACATATGAAGATCAAGGAGATTGGCAGTGTTACATTTCTGGGATTACAACTTGATAATAAATTCAGTTGGGAAGGGCGTGCCACAGAATTGCATTAGTGTCTATAGAAGTCTGTAGCTGCAGTTAGAATGGTGTCAGATGTAGGAGATATAAATATAAAAAACTTGCATACTTTCATTCTATTATGTTGTATGGGGTCATATTCTGGGGCAACTTATCAAACCGAGCAAAAGTTTTTAGGGTGCAAAAGCGTGTGGTAAGAATCATTTGTGATGAAAATTCAAGAACGCCGTGTAGAAACCTGTTCAAGGAAGTTTGTATTCTAACCACTGATTCTCAGTATATTTACTCCTTAATGAAATTTGTTGCAAGTAATACATCTCTATTTCTAACCGATAGCTCAATACACAGTATCAATACTACGAATAAGAACAATCTACATAAAGACCTAAAATCACGTACCTCGGTCCAACAAGGGTTACAGTATTCAGGAACACTCATTTTCAATAAATTGCCAGAAACCATTAAAAACTTGGTTTCAGATAAAGCATGGTTTAAACAGAATTTGAAAGACATTTTGGTAGGCAACTCCTTCTAGTCCATAGATGAATATCTTAACAGAGACTGATAAGCCAGCTTAAGTAAAAATATCTGTTAGATTTCAGTTTTGACAGCACTTAATCAGAACAATCAAGATTAGGTATTTTGTGTATGATAAATTTACTAATAGTACATAACCATGTTTCATTCTGAGAATGTGTTAATTCTGTAAATATTAGCTGTTCTACTTTACCACATTGTATTTACCTGTTTCGAGAAACTCCTGACAATTGATCAGGGTAGTAAGTATTATATTCACATGTTTAATGTTTTTATGTTATACTTGCTGACATATTCCACACCCTCGAGAATCATCTCATTTTTTGGGTCTATGGAACGAAAACTGAATCTAATCTAACCTAATTTAATCTCTCCTCCCACGAATTATAAAGAAATGTATTCTCAACCACGTGACTGCGAGTTTTAAAACGTTCTCTAACGTCTCCCAACAACTGTTCTGCAATGCTTCTGTACGCAACATACAACTGCGTGATCAGCAACATGCCAAAATATTTCAAACAGC
Organism: Schistocerca americana; assembly: GCF_021461395.2. NCBI lineage: Eukaryota > Metazoa > Arthropoda > Insecta > Orthoptera > Acrididae > Schistocerca > Schistocerca americana. Next base: position 719,856,828 of record NC_060122.1, on the reverse strand, counting down.
AACACTGCGATCCATGCAGAGTGCAATGCATGGACTAATAGCAACAATTACTGCCATACTTTTAGACATAAAAATCGAATGATCTCGAGAGTTTTGGTCAACTAACCTTAAACGATGTAAAGAAAAATGAAAGAAACCAATAAAAACTTTTAATTTACTAAGTTAATAAGAGATGGGACTGATCCACCATGGTACACAAAACACGTCAGAACACTGTTGCAGAAGCAACGAAAAAAGCATGCCAAATTCAGAAGAACGCAAAATCCCCAAGACTGGCTAAGTTTCACGGAAGCTCGAAATGCAGTGCGGACACCAATGCGAGATGGTTTTAATAGTTTCCACAATGAAACATTGTCTCAAAATATGGTTGAAAACCCAAAGAGATTCTGGTCATATGTAAAGTTGACCAGTGACAAAAACAGTCAATACCGTCACTGCGCAATAGCGTTGGAATTGTTACCGATGATGGTGCCACTAAAGCGGGGTTACTAAATACAGTTTTGTGCAACACAGAAAGCTCTTTATTCCCATGAAGTAATGAGTGCTGTCGACAGGAGATTTCAGATCGATTCCATATTCCTAGATTTCCAGAAGGCTTTTGATACCGTTCCTCACAAGCTACTATTAATGAAATTGCATGCGTATGGAGTATCGTTTCAGTTGTGTGACTGGATTCGTGATTTCCTCTCAGAGATGTGACAGTTCGTAGTGATAGACGGTAAATCATCGAGTAGAACAGAAGTGATATCAGGCGTTCCGCAAGGCAGTGCCATAGGCCCTCTGCTGTTCCTGATTTACGTAAATGATCTAGGTGAGGTGATCCGAGCAGCCCCCTTAGATTGTTCGCAGATGACGCTGTAGTTTACCGTTTAGTAAAATCATCAGACGATCAATTCCAATTACAAAATGATCTAGAGAGAATTTCTGTATGGTGCGAATTTCTGTATGGTGCAGTTTGCACTAAACAAAGAAAAGTGCGTGGTCATCCACATGGGTACTAAAAAAAAAATGCGATAAATTTTGGGTACACGATGAATCGCACAAATCAGTTCGACTAAATACCTAGGAATTACAATTAAGAGCAACTTAAATTGGAAAGACCACAGAGATAATATTGTGAGGAAGGCGAAAGAAAGACTGCGCTTTGTTGGCAGAACACTTAGAAGATGCGACAAACCCACTAAAGAGACAGCCTACCTTACCCTTGTCCGTCCTCTGCTGGAATACTGCTGCGCGTTATAGGATCGTTACTAAGTAGGATTGACGGAGGACATCGAAAAAGTGCAAAGAAGGGCAGCTCGTTTCGTGTTATCGCCCAATAGGGGGCAGGTGTGTCACAACAAGTAGACAAATCATTTGCTCCATGCTGTAACATCGAAATAGTTGACGCCTGCAGACAGGCAAACCGATGAACAAATTTCCAAAGCGGGCGGCTGTTGTTGCGCCTTCCTGGACAGCAGTAACTGCAACTTCAATGCACTGCTCACGCATATTAACGTTTGCCATGTCGTAATCTGTGCTCGTGTTGAGCACCTGTGATGTGAGTTAAAACTTGGAGAGATTCTCTACCCACTGGTATGTATCTATTTTCGGTATGTCTTGTTGTTTCAAGCAGTCCTCTTCTGAAAGCGCAGAGTCACTTATAATCCTGTATATGTTTTATTATTTACTGAGTGTGCTGCTATTGCAATACACATACTCTTGCTGTTCAGCTGGTGAAGCTGTTGCTCTGCCTGAATGTGTTGCATACAAATGAAAAGGTATATGTGTAAGTAGGCTGTTTAGGTTATTATGTTGGTAACGCCACGTAGCGCTCTATATGAAAATCACTGGCTGTGCTGTGTGCAGTCTGTGGCTGATTGGCATTGTTGGAATATTCGCTATTGTAGTTTTGGGCAGTTGGATGTGAACAGCGCGTAGTGTCGCGCAGTTGGAGGTGAGTCTATCAGTAGTTAGTGCCTTCAGTAGTTAGAATCCTTTATTTAGCTGGTAATATTAGCGCTCACTGTATTGCAGTAGTTCGAGTAACGAAAATTTTTGTGAGGTAAGTGATTCATGAAAGGTATAGGTTATTGTTAGTCAGGGCCATTCTTTTGTAGGGATTATTGAAAGTCAGATTGCGTTGCGCTAAAAATATTGTGTGTCAGTTTAGTGTTGATCAGACTAAGTAAAGAGCGAAATGTCTGAGTACGTTCAGTTCTGCTCAGCTGTTTGAAAATCAAATAACGTAAGAGGTTTATCAGCACAGTCGTTTATAATTTCCCAAAGGGGACGTTACATATGCGTTTCAGATCCCTCATGATGCCTTAATAAACTGAGGCGAAACTTGTCTTGCAAAATAAATATTACCGTTCTTCACGTTCGTACATGCGGGTCCTAACATAAAGGTCATTACTACAATATTAACAGCACCTGAGTATTGACAGATCAAAAACACTAACGATTTTATTTATTTATTTGCATCCTTTTTGGGACCCGTTGACTTATGGTTTTATAACAGGTTGTACATGGCAGTTTATTAACTTTAGTTTGGAATTTTATACAAATCATAAACAGTTATTCAATAGTTTAATAGCTGCCAGCAGAGCCGCAGGTACATCAAAATATAGCCTCTCACAAACATACAGACAACACCTTGGACTTTCATGTGGCAGCGAAGCCAGTTGTTCTCATTGGACTAATTTTGGTATCTGGAACAGTTTCAATCACGTCACTGCTTCTGATATTCACCATAGACGTTACCAAAATGATCTTTCTGCCTCAAACCTCGTCACTAAGGGCGAGCAGGACAAGGTACAGACGTCAACCACTAACGGAATTTGCAAAAAAGTCCAGACAAAGCACTGGCGAAGTGACTGCAACTTGTTTGATAGCAGTCGGCAGGTCTATGAAATTTTCCCAAACTTCCGGAAAGCTAAGTGTATATCACATCTCACTCAGCAACAGTGCAGCTACAAATAAAAATGTTTAGACTTGGCTGATATCACGTGACTCGGTCAGATCAATAGCAAGCACAATACATTTAGCAACCAAAAATTGTTTTTGAAAACACTATGGCTCTTCACGATCTGATGAAGATATTTCAAGTTTCAACAAATATGTTAATGTGGTTGATACTGCCTCTCCACTGATCTCTTTCTAGGCAACTCTAGTTGTATTACTAATATTTCTGGGCATTTTTTTCAGTTGTTGGCTCAGTGTTGCTTATGTTGTATATCATGATAACTATTATCCGTCATTTGCAACCAAATTTTACTTTTGTTTTCAACCAAACATGCTTAACCCAGCTATGTTAAGTATTCTTCAATGGTATACTACAGGAATAACTATTCACAGTACTGTATCTTATTTATATGAGGGTCATTCTGAAAGTGATGCCTCCTGTTCATTTGTGTTGACTTTGAGTGTCCGAGGGAGTGTAGTGTTAATTACCGAATCATCCCACAAATGTCCTCTTAGTTTCATTGTCTTCCGAAAGACAGCAGCAGCAGCAGGAGACCGTTCCTAAATGGCGTCGAGGTGCGAATAAAACAGAGATGTTCATTGAATTCCTCGCAACTGGACAAATTGTGCTAATTGAAATGCAGCGACGCTTGCTAAATGTGTATACAGACTATACACTAAGCGTGTGTGAGGTGGCGGGTACTGCGTTTCAGTAGTGCTGAAAATGATGTGCAAGACAAACCAAGCACTGGTCAGCTGCCATCCCTCATAAGTGAACAACGTCTCAATCGATTCAGAAAGCTATAGTAACCTGACTGTCGAGCACCTTTAATAAGCAAACACACACACACACGCATTCACAGACGTGCGCGCACGCTCGCGGTGGATTACGACCAAGAAATTGTGTACATAGCCACAGTTTCGGCTGTAATGTCTTAGACAAGATATTACTCAACCTTGTTATCGCAAAGTGTGTGTAAGATAGCCCCTGTGGATGATTAAACGAATGCAAAAGAAATTCATCAAATTAATGTTTGTTGGTACCTGCTGGAGCTATCTGAGGCTGACGATGGCAATTTTCTGAACACAGTCACCACCGCAGATGAGACGTGGTGTCACCGCTGCCAGACGGAATCCAAAAGACAGTCCACGTAGTGGTGACGTGTGAATTCTGCACTGAAGACGCAGTTCCAGACACAGTCATTTACATGTGAAGTGATATGCACAGTATTCTGGGACTGGCAGAGTGTGTTTATTTTTTGATGTCTTGTAACCTGAAGTAACTATCAATTCAAAAAGCCACAAGTTCACAATATTACAAGTTGGCGCTACGCTGAAAGTCAGAATTTCCAGATTCAGGCCAGAGAAAAAGACAAACTTCCTTATGCAGCACGATAAAGTCAGGCCTCACAGCAATTTTGCTACCATAGAATTCATTTCAAAATTGGGATGTACCGAACTACCACATTCGCTGTGTAGTCATGCTTCAGTACCTTTAGACATTTATTTCTTTGGGACTTTGAAAGACAGTCTACGTGCACAACATTTTACAGGCTAAGATCCTGTCGTAAAAGCTGTATCAGTGGTTTGCCCCATCTGGCTCAGGTTTTCAAGAGAGCAGCATGCACCACCGTTTGCAAAAGTGCGTTTCAAATCGTGGTGACTATGTGGCGATGTAACAATATGTAGCCGAAATCCTGTGCTATTTAACTATGTTTCTTTGCTTTCTGTGTTTGTTGAGGTTTCTATGAAAAAAAAAAGAGAGCTAGTAGTTCCGGCATAACCCTCGTAGTTGAGCAAATAATTTATCTCCAAATCAAAAATACCAACTTGTGTCTGTAGTTAAGCAAACAATTTACCTCGAAATCAACAATGCCAAATTGTGTCTCTAAGGCACCCTCTCTTCCTAGCATATAGGCCTTCCACGTCGAAAGAACTGAGCTATACCCAACGTTTGCAGCAATATGACGAAAATTATCGCAATGGGTGGCTTTGTGTGCTGTGTCCAAGTCGTTGGATGAGACACGGCATGTGTGACAGCGCTTTTCCATGACCCGTCGTAGGCTGGTACCAGGTTCTATTTCTGCCTAATGTCGATATCCGTGGGAGAGGACGGTGAGCGTGGGTCGCCGACCTATGACCGCTGGGCAATTAGCCGAAATGATCGCCCGGCGCACAAACTCTTATCTCTGAGCACGGTAATCACGCTGCCCTATTATGTAATCATTTATACTGGATTTATCGACGGAAGCAGTTAACGTGCAGACTGTTCCACATCTGATAAGGGCAAGCAATAATTTTCTGGCGCCTGTACACCTAAAGCTTCACGCTAACGAGCGTGTGACGGAGAAAACTTTTTTTCTCAATTTAGCTAACGCTTATAGCGAATTTATGAGGACCCCCGAACGAATGGATACGTAATCATAAACAGAGGGTGTTTCCGTTACGTACTACTAAAAGATTAAAATTTACTCGAATTAAATAAGAACGCAAAGCACAAAAAAGGTTGAAAACATTATTGTTATGTGCCGAAAATAAGAGACTCTCATTAGTAGCTTCAAAAGCTCCTCTACTAATGAACAAATTCCGTACTTTACAGAAAGGTGGCTGTCCTGTTCGCTTTCATGACATGAATTTCTGAACAACGTTAAGTGCTGGAACAATCTACTCACAAGGAGAGTTTCTCTTATTTTCTTCCAACGCAGTCACAAAAGCGTTTCACACTGTACCAGTCGGTTTCACCAGCCAGTGGTATCATCAGACATAGCTTTCCTGCAAGCGATAACTTACGTTTCCGTTGCGTTGTCAACAAAAACACTTTCGTCAATACAACCGATTACTGCATTGTTAAATGCTTTTTTGATTGTGCCTTAAGAAAACAAATTAAGATAATCAGTCGATCACATAGTATCCATTGACAATATGTAATGTTTTTACAACAAGGAAAGCTTTTGTTGTACAAAATGCAGTAATGTTGTAACGTCGCTTTTCATCGAAATGATGGATATCAAAGGGCCACGTGGGTCGTATAGAATAAATATCGAAGAAAACTACCAAAATCTTAGTATGTAGTATTCGAGCAGGAAATTTCACGAATAAGTAAAACGAAAAGGAAAAGACGTAGAGCAGACAATTAGGTCGTTTGAGAAGCTATACAAACTCAAATGGAACCATTCCAGCATTCCCCTTAATCGATCCAGGGAACCCATGGGGAACCTAAATCTGGACATCCAGACCCATTCCCCCAGAATGTCTTTCCAGGGATTCTGACCAACTTATATGCAGTATACCTACATTGACAATGAGGAACGCCTTTGACTATATCGTGAGATGAAAAGTGCGCCCAGTCGAGCGTAGAACAAGGACATCCTACATTGACTATTATGCTGTCTTGGCATGTCTCCAGACCTGGTACAAATTTTTATTGTCACTGACGTGTTCTCCTATTATTTCCGAACACTTCAGCCGGAGTTAAGTGGATATAGCATCATTGAGGGAGAGACGAATTTGACTCAGGACCGTGACTTACCCTGTCATACTGATCAGATGAATTAAATTCGCTTACCTAAAACGAAGGGAATCACACACTCTGTAGGAGTAATACGAGATGACTAGAGGTGGCTCTCAGATAACGTAATGGTTCACTGCAAGGTTCAGTTTCATTAATTTAGTTTACCCCTGAGATCTTACTGATTCTGTTCCCGGTGACCTACACTAATAGGAAAGTCCCCAAAGATCATGTGAATTAAAAGAAAACAAGGGACAGCAGCTTATCTAATGAAATTATCAGGCATGGCCAAATTAAGCATAAAAGTTTGGGTACCACAGTTCACACAGACATATTAATAACAGGATCCAGCAATCTACGAAACGAACTAAATCACTGTATCAAGCTGATTTATTGCTAAAGGACATCAGAATTGTTTTATCCACCGAATCATGAATGCCCGAATATTAAAATAAGAAAGGGTGGAAAATACCTACTATAGCCTTGGTACATATGGGTGGATATATGATGGAAAAGATACAAAACTCTCACGCAAATATGAGCAGTGATTTCGGGAAAAGGTAATGAGCTAAAGAAAGATCCCAGGGAAACATGAGCAAACACCAGCACACTCACCTAAGCGCATGGTGCGTGCAATGAGAAAATTAGATCAGCAAAACAAAACATTGTTGCAAGATAAATGACTTCACATTTCCTCGTCTCAGTGGATGCAAATACATCCCATGCACACTCTAGTGATGTACGACAGCAGTAGTAGTGGCTCAGAATGCAAGTTCAGCCTCGACATCAGGGTACTGTGCTAAAATGGAGACATTTCTCTCTACAGTTCTAAGATGTCCCAAGAAGAAGCGTTCTCTCTGGTGTCCACGCAGCAAGTGGTTTCTTACTCTTCCTCTACCAAACTTAGCAGGTTCTGCTAGTGTCGGAATCTCGCTGGCCAACTTCAACATACCTTGCGAGTTCCTATCAACGATAATTTAATGAACATTCTAGCAAAATCCTTACTCTTACAGATTATGCCATGGTTAACCAATGAAGTATATTTCTAGCTTGGCAAGGGGTAGAAGGTAGAAAATCTCCCCTACTCTAAAGAAGAGAAATTTGTTAACATCGAGTATAGATTTAAGTGTCAGGAAGTCGTTTCTGAAAGTATTTGTATGGAGTGCAGCCGTGTATGGAAGTGAAACATGGACGATAAATAGTTTGAACAAGAAGAGAATAGAAGCTTTCGAAATGTGGTGCTACAGAAGAATGTTGTAGATTAGATGGGTAGATCACATAGCTAATGAGGAGGTATTGAATTGAATTGGGGAGAAGAGGAGTTTGTGGCACAACTTGACAAGAAGAAGGGACCGGTTGGTAGGACATGTTCTGAGGCATCAAGGGATCACAAATTTAGCACTGGAGGGAAGCGTGGAGGGTAAAAATCGTAGAGGGAGATCAAGAGATGAATACACTAAGCAGATTCAGAAGGATGTAGGTTGCAGTAAGTACTGGGGGGATGAAGAAGCTTGCACAGGATAGAGTAAGATGGAGAGCTGCATCAAACCAGTCTCAGGACTGAAGACAACAACAACAACAACAACAACAACTATGTAACAGATTTCTAGTTACGGCCAATGAGAAGGGGTCGACATAAACACTTGCGGGAACTCTCCCCATCTAACAAACTAGGTACTATGAGACAATCGCAGATCTAATTACTAAAATTGAAAAAAAAAAATTCAGATGGCCTGCTCTGGACCTAACGGCTGGTTCCATGATCCTAGTGTCGCATAATCCCCACCGCACACCCTTTTTACTTTATATGCAGTTTACACAGCATAATAATTTAATTAGTTTTAGACTGCTTATTGTTGCGAGCACGACAGATAAAATACGATTTTCACTATTAGTTTCTGCAGTAGAAAATATTTTAAGTTTATGCACTTTGACCTATTATGTGGGGATACGCACAACACTGAAAGATTTCCTGCTGTGGACGTACGATCTTTAATTCGCAAACTATTTTTATATAACACTGATCTGGCTTGTTGAAAATGCCTTTCACTACTTTCATCTCCTGGATGCACAGAAAATTACTCTTATTGCCTGTACGGAAGTTACAGTATGTTATGTTCACTAAACGTAAACGCTGCAGTGGATTTTTTTAAAAATATATGAAGACTATTAACTGCCACGACTAAAATGTGAGCATGAAACTAAAAAAATGAAATTTAATTATTATGTTACTAGCCAGAACAGGTTTTGCACAGCAGTCTTTGATCACACACAAGTAAAACCTTATTACTCATGAACTATTTACGAAACTGATAACATAATAGCAGCTACCCATGTCCACCTGAAAATGACATAATAAAATCCACAATTGCCCTCTGCAGTCTCCAGGAATCTGAAAGAGATAATTTTAATGTACCATTCTCTGCCCGCTATATTGCGGGAAAACTGCTTTCATTAAATTTAATTTGAATTTGCCGCGGCAGCGGCTTCCGCGATCGCTGCACGGCTCTGCGTCATGAAAAATTCCTAATATGCTGAAAACTGCTAATAATGTGGAATGAAATCTTGGGCAAGCTAACAATAAATTATTACAGGCAATAATTTTAACAATTTCTATATTCAAATAATCAACATAAATTGAAAGTACACATCTTTTACAAATATCAACCTCCAATGGCGTCTTTCTCGATCAAAGGACAAACGAACTTTAACGGCTACAAGAAGACAGAGAGAGTAATGTTTTAACCTCCACTATTTATAGGCAATTTAATAAGCATCTTTGTAATTATTTTTCATTATCTGCGTTGATGCATATACTCGCCGACCACAGACGTTATTTGTGAAATATAGATACATAAGTATTGCACAAACATAAGAAATGAAAAATTATTTCCTTTTATACATAATCTACAACCGTTCATACAGTAATGAAATAATAATAATAATAATAATACAGATAAATGTTTATTTTTATTATTTTTTTTTATATTCTACCGACTTTGTATATGTCTTGCCAGGAGACGTCACACTAGCCTAGTGTTCCATCGTATCCTTCAGATCTCCATCTTTGCTAAAAGGGATTATTTTCACTTCGCGCACAATGAAGTTTTATTGCGGGCTGACCGCCCTCGCTCACCGAAGCTATGCTCTGTCGGCAGAGGGCTCTGTCCTTCGCAACTTGCCTGAAACTGTGGCTTTCAGCAGAAACATCTTTACAACTCATGCAGATCCACCAAGTGACAGCTCTTCTCCGTCAACAGCTAAAAGCCCCAAGACTGCTGTAATTACAAGACCAGCATACCAAAAGGAAAAGACATAGAGTTAATTAGAATTGCAGTCATTGGAATTTGTTATTACAGCTTGCAGTTTTCATGCAGTGCTAGTGATTTGATTTGATGTACTGGCCAGATATGCATACTGGATTGTTAAACAGGTGACGTTGCAGTGTTTGGCAAAGCTGCTGTGTAACACTGTGGTGGCTGCTGGCGATGAGCAGACCTGGGTACAGGTCACTGAATGGTAGAAACATTCATCTCATGCGAGATGCGCTCTTGAACTAAAACATTGTGACCAAAACAGAATGACACAGCCCATCTCCATCAGTGGGATGCATCATTTCGTTATGGCTCCTCTGGTGGCATGCTGCAATGTTATGCCACAGGGCTTTCCGTGTGTACCATATCTTCAGACCTGTATTTTTTTGTCCACGATAAGAATAAATGGTGCAAGATGTTCTAAATCCTGAGAAAAATAGGGGTGTGCTGTAGGCATGGATACCTAATATACGACATGTACAAGGGCCAAGAGGGAACATTTAGAGTGGAAGACCACGGATTAAAATGTGTGTAAGACACAGAAGTAATCTTTCGCCCTTGCTGTTCAGTCTATCTGCTGAAGAACCAATGACAGACATAAAAGAAAGGTACAAGAGTGCAATTAAAATTCAAGGTGAAAGATTATCAATGATAAGATGCTGATGACATTGCTGTTCTCAGTGAAAGTGAAGAAGAATTACAGGACCTGTTGAATAGAATGAGCAGTCTAATGAGTCGTAATAATGGACTGAATAAATCGAAGAAAGACGAAAAAATGACAAGTAGCAGAAATGAAAACAGTGAAAAACTTCACGTCATAATTGGTGATCATGAAGTAGATGCCGTTAAGGGGTTCCGCTGCCTAGGAGGGAGGACATAGAAAGCAGAATACACTGGCAATAAACGACATTCTTGGACAGCAGAAGTCTACTAGTATCAAACATAAGTATTAATTTGAGGAAGAAATTTCTCAGAGCGTGCATTTGTAGCACAGAATTGTATGGTAGTAAAACATGGACTATAGGAAAACTGGAACAGAAAGAAAATAGAAGCATGTGAGATGTGGTACTACAGAAGAATGTTGAAAATTGGGTAGATTGATAAGGTAAGGGCCGGACGCTGTGGCCTAGCGGTTCTAGGCGCTTCAGTCCGGAACCACGCTGCTCCTACGGTCGCAGGTTCGAATCTTGCCTCGGGCATGGATGTGTGTGATGTCCTTAGGTTAGTTAGGTTTAAGTAGTTCTAGGGGACTGATGACCTCAGATGTTAAGTCCCATAGTGCTTAGAGCCATTTGAATTTGATAAGGTAAGCAATGAGGAGGTTCTCTGCAGGAACGGCGAGGAAAGGAATGTATGGAAAACACTGACAAGGAGAAGGCACAGGATGATAAGACATCTGTTAAGACATCAGGTAATGACTTCCGTGGTACTAGAGGAAGCTGTAGAGGATAAAAACTATAGAAGAAGTCAGAGACTAGGATACATCCAGCAATTAACTGAGGACGTAAGTTTCAAGTGCTACCCTGAGATGAAAAGGTTGGCACAGGAGAGGAATTCGTGGCGGGCCACATCAAAATGGTTCAAATGGCTCTGAGCACTATGGGACTTAACATCTTAGGTCATCAGTCCCCTAGAACTTAGAACTACTTAAACCTAACTAACCTAAGGACATCACACACATCCATGCCCGAGGCAGGATTCGAACCTGCGACCGTAGCAGTCGCGCTGTTCCGGACTGAAGCGCCTAGAATCGCTTGACCACCGCGGCCGGCCCCGGCGGGCCACATCAAACCAGTCAGAAGATTGATGACTCAAAAGAAGAATTCGAGTGACACCCGTCGTGACCGTGACGAGATGTGGCTTGTCCCTGAATGAAGACTTGCGGGAGGAGACGTGAGGAGAGTGTAGCGCCGACTCATTTGCGCAGTGCTGTCATCATTTTATCTATGTTTTATGCTAAAGAAGAGGACACCGCTCTTTGAGAGTTGTTTTCCATTAGAACGTTCTAAACGGGTTACCAGCAGTAATAGGCAGCCCAGGTGGCTGACTAGTGAGATAAGGATATCTTGTAGAACAAAGCGGGAATTATATCAAAATGTTGGAAGTAATCACAATCAAGCTACAGTAGCTCATTACAAACAGTATTGTAAGGTGCTTAAAAATGATATTAGAAAGGCAAAGAGTATGTGGTATGCAAATAGAATAGCTAATTCACAGAATAAAATTAAAACCATGTGGTCAGTTGTGAAGGAAGTGTCTGGTCAGCAGCACAAGGTCGACGATATAAAGTCAGTTCGCAGGAAAAATATTTCTGTTACTGATAAATCAGATATATGTACAGTATTTAACAATCATTTTCTCGGCATTGTTGATGAATTAAATAAAAATTTGGTTTCTACACGGAACATATAACTTTCTTGGCAAGTGCCTTTCCGAAATTGATGTCTGAAATACCCGTGACACAGACAAGGGGGAGATTGAGTCAATAATTAAATCACTGAAGCCTAAGGACTCTCATGGTTATGATGGAGTGCCTAGCAGAATATTAAAATACTGTGCTGCACATGTTAGCCCTGTATTTAGCCATATTTGTAAATTTTCCTTTAGGAATAATCAGTTTCCTGAACGATTAAAGTACTCAGCAGCAACCCCACTTTATAAAAAGGGAGAAAGGGATAATGTAGATAATTTTAGACCTATTTCTACGCCACCAGTGTTTCTAAGGTTATTGAAAAGGCTGTGTATGTAAGGATAATTAATCATTTTATACCACACGATTTGCTATCAGATGTACAGTTCGGCTTTAGAAGTCGTTTAACAACTGAAAATGCTGTATTGTCTTTTCTCTGTGAGGTACTGGATGGGTTAAACAAAAGGTTTCGAACGCTAGGCGTATTTTTTTATTTAACTAAGGCATTTGGTTGTGTTGATCTGATCCTCCAGAAGTTGGACCATTACGGAATATGGGGAGTAGCTCACAATTGGTTCACCTCTTACTTTAGCAACAGATAGCAAAAGGTCATTATTTACAATGTTAAGAATGGCTGTGATGTGGGGTCTGAGTGGGGTATGGTCAAGTGGGGAGTGACCCAGGGATCAGTGTTGGGACCACTCCTGTTCCTTATTTATATAAATGATATGCCCTCTAGTATTACGGTTAACTCTAAAATATTTCTGTTTGCTGACGACACTAGCTTGATAGTAAAGGGTGTTGTGTGCAACATTGGCTCGGTTTCAAATAGTGCAGTTCATGACCTAAGTTCATGACTTGTAGAAAATAAACTAACGCTAAATCACAGCAAGACTTACTTTTTACTGTTTATAACACACTATTCCACAAAACCTGACGTTTTAATTTCACAGAATGGGCATGTGATTAGTGAAACTGAACAGATCAAATTTCTAGGAGTTCAGATAGATAGCAAACTGTCGTGGAAATCTCACGTTCAGGATCTTGTTCAAAGACTTAATGCTGTTATTTTTCCTATTCGAACGGTATCTGAAGAGAGTGATCGTGCGACTCGGAAATTAGTCTGCTTTGCTTATTTTCATTCGCGTATGTCGTGTGGTATTATATTTTGGGGTAACTCTTCCGAGTCTAAAAGGATAAGGCTCAGAAACGGGCGATTCGGGTAATAAGTGGTGTAAGTTCACGAACCTCTTGTCGACCCCTGTTCACGAGTCTGGGTATTTTGACATTGGCCTCTCAATATATATATATATTCCTTACTGTCCCAAGAATAAGCAGCTTTCAATCAGTTAATACTCAGCAGAAATCAAACTTGCATTTGAATCGGACTTCCTTTTATCTTGAACAGAAAAGTGTGCAGTATACTCCTGCATTCATTTTCAGTAAGCTACCACTCGAATTCAAAATCTTAGAAGTAATCCACGCGCTTTCAAATCGAAACTGTAGAGTTTCCTCATGGGTCAGTCCTTCTACTCTGTCGAGGAGTTCCTTGAAAAATTAAGCTGATTCTTGTTGTATTATTGCTTGCGTTTACTTAAACTTATGGACTGACGTTTTTCAGGTTCATAAACATTTATTTTTATCTGTTATTACTTTTATGTTGTAATTTCATGCACTGATACGTTCCATGGCCTTGGAGATTTGCTCCTCAGTTTGGTCCTACGGAACTTGACGTGTAAATAAATAAATAAGTATTTTCAGCGCTCGCAGACAACGAATATCTTGCAATTAGTGTCCACTTTGCCGCTACTGACAGCACCTCAGTCTAAAGTTAGACTGTGACAGCACCAGTAGAAAGGTTCTTCTTATCGTGGAGAAACAGTATCTGCAAACAAACAAGAAATTAATTACGTAAGATATATATTCGAGGCGATAATTACAACTTGATGGTTGTCCATCGTATGATCTTCTTATGGGTAGACGATGTTACTTTTATACTCAACTTTGACACTAATCGTACCCAGATTAACTCAAATTGAAAACTTTAATTATCTCATTAAACATGACGGAGTTCTTGTGACAACGAACACATTGGCGCCACGTTTTAATGAACCGCTCTGGTATTAGAGAGTATGCAGATTTTAAGGAAGCTCCACAACATTTTTATCGGTTTCTATACCTTTTAATTGCGATGTGTATCTATTTGTTCCTAATGGTTCATTACATTTTCGCTTTGCTGTTTTTCGTTTGATGGCGAGTACATTTGAATGCATATCTAACAGCAATTTTAGTACTTTATGTTGGAAATATCGTAGCATTTTACGATATACACAGTTAACTGGTAAGAAAAAGTACTGCCACTTTGTTTTATTCTTTCCCCCGCATAACCATCCATTTTCATTCCCATAAAAATAGAATTCTTTGCTGTGTTTGCGACGTGAGAGATACCTAACGGTCAGCAGGTTGAATGATTTTTCCAGTAGTTGAACGAGAGGGAATTAATGTAAACCCATTCGTTAAAATGATTCATCGACTAAAAATAAGAAAGAGATTAATATCTTTAACACATATGTCTTTTGTAAGGCGACAATCATTATTGAAATTAACAATAAAATTATTTAACATGTCGAGGAAGTTTAATTGCCTGTATTTCTTTCTCTTCCCTGAGCTGGTTCCGAATACGTAAAATGTCTAGTGCCCATAGTCTTTTAGTACCAGAGAACCTAAAGGCTGAATTATTTTGAACCAAGCAGTAATCATCATATTTACGTTTTTTGTATGGGGGTCTCCTGCGATCTATTGGAATTGTATTTAGATGTAAACAGTGTCGATGAAACAGGCTTTGATTTATATGGCTTAAGACATACAAATTAGGGACATTCCGGGTTTGTGATTAAAAAGAAATAATAGGTGGTCGGAATCTTAATTATATCTCGAGCGGAAACTTTATTTAAAATGCATTCACAATTATTTTTAACGTCATTTTATTATTTCTTGTCGACTTTGTTATAAAATTCCAATTATTCTCAACTTAGATAAATCTGTATGAAGTAACCAAGACTGACATTCAGATGAAAAAGTTCTTGTACAGAAAGTTTCAGTACATAAGTGGGTTTACGTGCTATAATTTGTGAGACTTGTCCACTGATATATGATTTAGTGCCAGATTTAAAGCCTTCGATTTTGTGAGAGTGAAGCCATTTCGAATACATCCTCTAAATTTTCCAACGTTAAATACATAGTGTCCCTGTAGGTATGGACAAAATTCACGAATACGACATGAACCATCATTCGAAGCAGAAAGGTCTACTAAACATCGGTACTAAGACGCTAGCCTTAAGAGGTATGAACGTTTCCTCATTTTCGATACTGTGAAACAAATCACTGCTGCTGCAAGCTCTTTGCATTCCGTATTTTGAGAGGTGGTAGTATGGACCAAAACAACAGAAAGTGTGGTAAATATCGACTCTAAACTGTAAGTAAACCTTAAGAGCTACGAGCACTTGTCCATTTTCATCACTGTAAAGCACATCTCTTCTACTGAACAAGGTCTCACAGTTCTTAAAAGTAATTTTAGAGCCCATGTTTACTACACAATTTTTTCTTGTTTTGGTCCACATAACGTACTCCCAAAATATGGAAAGCAGAGAGCTTACAGTGAAAGATATTTGTTTCACAATATCGAAAATGAAGAAGTTCTCGTAGCTCTTAAGGTCCTTGTTTACAAGACCTTCTTGCTTCGAATAATCGTTTATGTCATCTCCCTGAATAATGGCCACTCAACTTGAGACATCCAGTATAATCTAACAATGACTACAGACTAAAAAGTCGTACAGAGAACATTCGCATGAAGTAGTAAACGTCTTTCTTATTTACAGTTTTTTCGTTAAGATTTGCATCCTGGACCTTTCACGAAGGTCGACTACGGCAAACTGACTTATTCCGATGCACATCTAACACGTCACTACGTCTGTTGCAAATCGTAGTGGTAAGTACGTAACAATTCGGAATACCCATTGCACCAAGAGATACCGTTTATGTTGAATTATATTGTGTTCCAGGAAAGAAGACATGAAGACACAGCAAGTAACGAAGAGAGGAAAGAGTCCCAAGATGAGGGCAGAAGACAAGAAGATTCCTTTGTAAATCCTATACCTTAAACCAGTATGAGATTTTGCAGAATCAACAGAAAGCGATATTCAACAAGACCATGGCAGTTATTTCATTCTAACATAGGGATACGATATGTTATTCAGCGAAAGTTATTCAGAAGGACTACCAGTTATGTCGTTATGAGATATGGTCAAGTCTGAATAGATAATTTCTCAAGTGATATATCTGTTTTCAGTTATCAGCTTCTCCATCTGGCACTGAGAGAAATATTCTGAGTTTATTTTTCCAGGCGGTTGTACTAAGGAGCTGTTACCAACAGTTTGCAATTGTGTGTCGCTGCTATTGTGCGTTGACGCTGAAGGGGTCGCTTCGACTTCCTCCCGTCTTTCGTCCCTCGCTGATGCTGGGTTTTCCCATCCTCTCGCTGTTGGGGTGAGGTGTGGGACAATATTCTTCAAAATACACATGGCTCGGTCTCCGCACTAATGTGAAGCTTGAGACAGTGAATTCCTTACTTCGGTCTCCGCATTGTCGCCAGTATCATATTGTGCAATTGTATAAACTCTCACACTCAGACCGTAGCTTCCCGCCGACTTTCTGGTTCTATTGTCAGTGTGGCTTCCTTCCCCAGAAAACTGTAGTGACGTTGTTTGTGTCTTCTTTGTTTCATTTCTTTACAATGACTTTTGCTTAATGCTACTACTTACAAGTTTCTTTACAGTGAGCTTTACATTTGAATATTTACGTGAATAATACAAAATGAATGTTTAAACAGTTTTTTTCCAGTGCTTTACAGAAGACTAGTTGGGGGTCCACTGTCTCCGTTCTGCGTAGCTCTGCACTAGGACTTGTCTATTCTGCAGCAGAGTACTGTTCCCCAATGTGGTTAAATAGTGCTCACATCAAGAAGGTGGATGCAGTCTTGAACCAAACGATGAGGATTATCTCTGGAACGATCAGGTCAACTCCTGTCCAATGGCTGCCTGTATTGAGCCATATCCCGCCGCCACATTTGCGCAGAGAACACGCACTTGTCAGGGAGTGTCGAAAAATCCAAAATAGCCCAGATCTTCCTATCCACACCCTGAGTAATGGAATTGCGCAAAATAGATTGAAATCCAGACACCCCCCTCTCGCGAGTGCCAAAGATCTGGTAAAGAACGCTTTTATTCTTGAGGATCGCTGGAGAGAAGAATGGGAGGAAAAGACACCGCCTCAGGTTAACACCTTATTGGGAACATCTAACAGACCTCGGGGCTTTGACTTGCCCCGCAAGATCTGGTCTACCCTTAACAGGATCAGGGCGAGCCACGGCCGTTGTGCGGACTCCTTGTACAAATGGAGCATAGTGCCATCACCACAGTGCGACTGCGGCGCTGACAGGCAGACAATTCACCATATCGTGGTAGAATGCCCTCTGAGGGCCTACCCTGGGCCAACAAGGGACTTCATGGATGCGACTAACAGTGCAATCGATTATATTTCTAACCTAGATGTTTGTTTGTGATATTGTAACTGTTTTGTGTGTTATGTACTTTTAGATTTTTCATACGTGATTTGTACTTGCCATACGCTAAATAAATAAATAAATAAATAACAGAAGGATTATCTCATTTACACATCAAGTTACTTCATTTTATAACGGTTCCTTTACTTCTTGAATGAGCATGGATTAATTAGTACATCATGCAATTAGTTTTCTTTTATTTTTTTCTGACTCACTTTGATGATTCAAATGATTAGTATTATTGCACTTATATTTGAATGTTTACAAGTTTGTAGCTCGTCCTGTCTGCCTCTTGAGATCTGCTGCTACCTGAAACATATCTACATTCTTTTGCTGTATCATCTGTGATCCATTTATATCTCAGTATTCACAGGTAGTTGCCATATGACCACTGCGAGAATTCCTATCCGAAGTGTCTGTAGAACAGCACGTCATTCCTCAGCAAATAATGCTGACAAATGTCAACCGAGTTCTTGTCTCTCCACTTATGTTTGACCCTGGATCTTTGTTCTGCTCGAATAAGTCATTGTTACCACTGCAACGACTGAATTATGGCTATGATATCGCTGTTAACGCACTCCCACTATCTACGATTGCGTTAACGACAATATTCTTGACTGTTAACACGAAGTATCGGACTTATCTCTGAAGTAGTCTCTCTTCGACTTCCTCCATTAATATGTCCTCAATTACTTCGTAATTTATCCGATGTATGTGTGTTCATTTCGTCACAACTGGATGTTTATGAATATCGATAGTTGCGTCATTTTCCATTAACATTTGATGGTCTTCATCGAGAGTTTGGGGAGAAATACTTCCCTTTTTTAAATTGTCCAACTTTAGTCTTGCTGCTTCTAGATCAGCTTCTAAAGCAACCAACCTAGATTTTAAATCCTCATTTTCGCACCTTGCTACTTCCTTTAACTTTGTCTCCTCATCACACATCTGCGTAATCGTGTTTAATTGGGATTTTAGAGCCTAGCAAGTATTCTTTAAGTGTGAAAATATTTCCTACTTAGATTCTGGGGAGTCGTCAAATTCTACATTAAGTGTAAGGCAGCTAATATCAGGTGCAGATCGTAACAAAAATCATTAAAATGCTGCTGTCACGTAACTAGAATGCATGAATTAATAAAGGTGACAGTTTGGGGTCTATTCTAGAAAGACAAAACAGCTATTCCCTTTCTTATTCTACACATAATTTATCAACTGTGTTTTCAGGGATCAAGTGCTACACAACAATCATGTTCTATTACTTTTGACACTCAATAACAAAATGTTTACCTCTTGGACACAATGACTTGATGATTATTAAAATCGTTATCTCCACATACAAAAATTTTTTATCGCAGGAAAGAATGATTAAAAATCTTCATCAACTCATTTGCATCTACATTGTCATAGCTGGTCAACGCACTGAGCTGGTCGAGAATAAATTTACTTTTTGAACCAATGAAAAACTCTCATGTACGCAATGTGAGGGTAGGTTAGTATCCAAGCTTTTGATATCCAATGGTCAAAGCGAACACAAGTTGGAGTGAGCAAAATCTAGACTCAACATTTACTGTGGCCTAATGTGCGATTGTACTTTACTAAGCGGTATCCAAAACAGCATTGTCTCCGTGCTGGATCTGAAACGCTAATTCCCTAATCTGGCCTTGACTCAATTCACTCAGTCTCAACTTTCCTGCTTTCTGTAGAACAGTAATCTTTCCCTAGTTGAAATAATGGCTATTGCACACTCGCTGAGGGTTGGAGCGACGTGCTCGGCAGACCAAATGGTCGCCCATCCGAGTGCTAGCCCAGCCCGCCAGTGCTTAACTTTGCGATCTGATGAGAACTGTTGTTACCACTACGGCAAGACCATCGGCCTTGAAACCATACCATTTTCTTAAAATCGCTAAACATGTTTATGTTTTTTATGAGGGGCGTTCAAAAAGGAACAAGCTGGAGGCATAATTACAGAAAACGGTACCTTTATGCAGCCCTGGGAATCTTATGACACAGCCTTTCACCGCCTTGTGTGTTTCTGTAATTATGCCACCGGCTCATTTCCTTTTCAATGCCCATTATACATCCGCTGTTACTTGAAAGTCGAGAACAGAATCAAATTAAAATATGAGTCTTACTCTGTAATTGAAATTATCCTATCCACCAGGATAATTTCCAAAGATGGTTATTACTGAAATGTGTCGTGTTATGACATTTCTGCATGATCGCGGGGTCCCTACACGATACTACGCACGTGTACCAGTTTCTTTGCTCTTCAGTGTATATAAGGCCCATGCGTACCCACTGTTGGTGGACCTAGTTTTGCTCATAATCTCGAAATGGCCTCTGGCCGATTTCATTTGTCATTATTTGGCCAATTCTTGAAGGCACACACTGTGACAACATTGTATAGTTGCACTGTAGCTTGTCTTACTGCTGACATGACTTCAATACAGAAATAAACAACGTTGAAACTCATAATCAGATGTAGCACGTATTAATGCGGCCATTACTGCCCAATTGATCTGTCTTTGTTATACCTAGACTTCAAACTTATTTTTTTCTACAACAACAGCGACAAAATCAACTATACGAAGCAGGTAACTCAAGTTAAGTATCAGATCCCTGTCAAAAGACGAAACATTTCATTCTGGCGTCTGATAGTTTCCCAGATGATCCCATCGCGTTCAGGCCAAGCGAATTTGGTGGCAAGACATCAACGTGAGTTCATTATCATGTTCCTCAAAGCATGTAGCACGATTCTGGCCTTGTGACAGTTATCTTGCAGGAAGATGACATCATCGTCCAGGAAGACATTAAGCATGAAGGGATGCAGCTGGCCGCATTAGTGTTTACGTAGTCCACAGCTGTCATGGTTCTTTCGATTACTACCACAGGTCCTAAGGAAGCCCAGGTGGTTGTCCCTCATAGCATAACAGTGGCTCCAATGGTCTGTGTGCGTGACGTGGAGCATGTTTTGAGAAGCCGTTAGCCTGGATGATGGCGTATACGTACAGAATTATCGACCTGGTGTAACATGGAACGTGGCTCATCCAACTACTCGATACGTTTCCATTGATCACTGTCCAATTGCGATGGTCTCGTGCACATTACAGTCGTTACTGAGGATATCTTCGGGCCGACATGGGAACACGTAGGTGTCGTCTGCTGTGGAGCCCCAAGTTCAACAATATGCGCACACGGTGTGCCCCAAAACACTTATGCCTGCACCAGCATTGTACTCTGTCGTCCCATCTCCCAAAGACGGCTACCCATCCTGTTTTTCACAGCGGGCGAACATCTGACCTCCACGTCCTGTTTTGAGGCGTGACGGCCGTGAACGTCCAACGGATTGTCGCCTACTCGTAGTTTCGCCATCGTTCAGCCACATATTCGTAGATGTTCATAACAGTAGCGCGAATGGCCGACCAGCTTCGCAGTTTCGAGATGATCGTTCACAGTTGCAGGGCCATGACAATGTGCTTGCCGTTAAAATCATTTATGTCATGGATTTCGCTATTTCCGCCTTGCAGCGTTGCTAGAATTAGTCCTCAGTCTCCTCTGCTCCGCTTAAACATTGTGGTGACGAAAGTCGGGGGATAGTGATTCGCACATGTACAGATGGCGGAATTATCGCGTACTCAAGGTATTAAAGGGCAGTGTGTTGATGGAGCTGTCATTTGTACTCAGGTGATTCATGTTAAAATATTTCCATGATTATGGCCGCACGATGGAAATTAACAGACTTTGAACGCGGAATGGTAGTTGGAGCTAGACGTATGGGATGTTCCATTTCGGAAATCGTTAGGGAATTCAATATCCCTAGATCCACAGTGTCAAGAGTGTGCGGAGAGTACCAAATTTAAGGCATTGCTTCTCACCGCAGACAACGCAATGATCGACGGCCTACAAAAAATGGTTCAAATGGCTCTGAGCACTACGGGACTTAACTTCTGAGGTCATCAGTCTCCCAGAAATTAGAACTTGTTAAACCTAACTAACCTAAAGACATCACACACATCCATGCCCGAGGCAGAATTCGAACCTGCGACGACCTACACCTAACGACCAAGAGCAGTGGCGTTTGTGAAGTTGTCGGTCCTAACAGACAAACAACACTGCTCGAAATAACAGCGGAAATCAATGTGGGACGTACGACTAACATATCCGTTAGGCAGTGTGGCGAAATTTGGCGTTAATGGGCTGTGGCAACAGACGACCGTCGCGAGTGCCTTTGCTAACAACACGACATCGCCTGTAGCGCCTCTCCTGGGGTGGGGTGGTGGCTCCATAATGGTGTGGGCTGTGTTTACATGGATCGGTGTGGGTCCTCTGGTCCAACTGAACCGATTACTGACTAGAAATTGTTATATTCGGCTACCTGGAGACCAATTGCAGCCATTCATGGACTTCATGTACCCCAAATGACGATGGAATTTTTATAGATGGCAATGCGCCATGTCATTGGGCCACAGTTGTTCGCGATTAGTTTGAAGAACATTCTTAACAGCTCGAGAGAATGGTTTGGTCACCAAGATCGCCTGACGTGTATCCCCTTCACCATCCATGTGACATAATCTGGAGGTAAGCTCGTGCACAAAATCCTGCACCGTCAACACTTTCGGAATTTAGGACGGCTATAGAGGCAGCATAGCTTATTATTTCTGCAGGGGATTCCAACGATATTAGGTGGGTATCCCATGACTTTTGACACCTCAGTGTATACTTTCCTTGTCGCCTCACGTGCCCGAAACGTCACCAGGCGGCACTGTCTCGCGGTGGGCAGTGATCTTAATGTTTTGACTCATCAGAGCATAACTCTGAATTTTTCTTTGCTTTTGTGTCTATGTTTATGTGAAATCGAAGTCTGCAGACTTCGATTTGATTTAAGTAGAGACGGAGTGGGTGTAAAATATATGCATGTGAATACTGTTCTGCCTTACGCGAACTGGCACTTGGAAGTTTATTGGAAGAGATCACACGCTTGCGACACTCAAATTGATCGCTTCCCACACATGGTGTAGCAGAACGCACTTGTAAAGTCACCATGTTCAGGCTATTCTTACAGTATACGTCCCAGTCAGCATTTAACATTACACTGGCATTTACGAGGGTTGGAACTCAAATAGTGGCAACTATTTATTTACAACCGATACAAAAGAGTTACATGTTTGCACCTGTTACTGTCCTTCAAAATAGTCACCAGCGTTGTGTATAACCTGTTGCCAGCGATGTGGAAGGCGTAGTATACCGTTAGCAGAGCCTGTTCTGTTGATGATTCGAATGGAGCGGTCTACTGACTGTCGAATCTCTGGAACAGTTGTGAAGCGAGTCCCACGAAATGGTTCCTTCATCTTCGGAATCAAATCAAAGTTACAAGGACTTATGTCCGGGGAGCGTGCTGGATGATACAGTACTACCCAGTTCCACCGACCAAACAGAGCAGCCACAGTTTGCGCTGTAAGCGCCCGCGCAAAATAATGGGTGGGTTGCGCAAGAAGTGTAGCCGCTTCTTTCGCAAAGCTGGTCGCTGGTGATGCTCCAAAAACGAACAGTAATATTGTGCATTGACGGTCCGCCCGGGAGGAACGTAAAGCGTTAGGATAACACCATCACAGCCGTTGACGAGAATCGCCATAACTTTGGACCACTCCATTCGCACCATCAACAGAACAGGTTCTGCTAACGGTATACTACGCCTTCCACATCGCTGGCAACGGGTTCTACACAACGCTGGTGACTACTTCGAAGGACAGTAACAGGTGAAAACATGTAACTCTTTTGTATCGGTTGTGAATGAATGCTTCCCACTATTTAAGTTCCAACTCTCGTATTTCTGGCTTCATTAGAATTTTGTTATCGTCAATGAGAGTAATTTTGGTACCTTCCCCTGAATGGTCCTGCAGTTAACTACCGGCAATATTAGGTCTATATTTTCTTTTCTTGAACTGAGTATCTCTAAAGGCCAATTAGACCTCCGAACGTTTCTAATCAGTTAACATAGAGAAGGGAACAAATGACCATACTGCTACTACAGCATCAGCAACTAGAAGTGTTACAAGGAATGTTAAAAGTCAACAAGGAAAATATACTTGTTTGGCAGTAGTGTCAGGAAACAAATTATAGCGTACCTGAGCAGTCAACATCAGATTTTAGTGTGTGAAATTTTAGTGTGTGAACGAAGACATGGAGCTCAAACCGATATATTAAAAAGCGATGTAAGTTACGTGTTAGTGACGAACAAGGTTGAGAGGGGTGGGAAAGATTCCTTATGGTTCAAAATTGCTACAAAAGCAAAGGGAACTTCACTACAGAAGGTTCAAATGGCTCTGAGCACTATGGGACTCAACTGCTGAGGTCATTAGTCCCCTAGAACTTAGAACTAGTTAAACCTAACTAACCTAAGGACATCACAAACATCCATGCCCGAGGCAGGATTCGAACCTGCGACCGTAGCGGTCTTGCGGTTCCAGACTGCAGCGCCTTTAACCGCACGGCCACTTCGGCCGGCACACTACAGAAGGGTCAGTGGGGGTCCGGAAAACCCCGCCCCCACCACCTAAATGAAATTATGCACGACCTAGTTGCTGTGGAGTGCAGTTGTGGGATATTTTGGCTTTCAATCATACGACGAAAAAGGGATAGGCGCTATCAGTAGTAAACAAGAGTAAGATAGATTTAAACTCTCGATATATCTTTAAACTCTCGATATATCGATAGCACTATCGGATATCTTCCACACCTACTTCAGCCAAGACAAACTGCTGTACATTGATAGCCTTACTAGCGGCAATTGTTGTTTTGTTAATCAGTCCAGTTCTTATTTGCAGTTGAATTTAATCTAAGTATTGCCATTTATTGCTTTTGTGCTGTTGGGATAGCTTCTAATTACGGATAAGTTCGTAACAAGAACGAAGAGGAAAACCTATTTTGATTCGTCCACTGCTATAATAGCCGAATTACCTATATATATCAATTTAACGTTAGCACTGGAGTCGTTATTTGGAGACCATTAGAGCATTGGGGTTGTAGCATTTCAGTATTTCAAGGCAGCGGAACGGAAATTACTGTCACGCGAACATTTAATTAAAATGTGCTAAAAATACACTTGGATTTGCATGTTTCGCCCGAAAATCGCGTTGATCAAAAAAATATAACCCAAACACTGATGGTCGCATTTCTTTGAAAGGTCTGCTCAACATTGTCATCAGTAGCCCAAATGGAAAAATCATATTCCCAAGTAAAGAAATATTTAGTTGTTCTTTCGGGTATTTCTCAGAGTTGAGAATATTGTTATAGCTTTTCAAGAAAAGGTTTTCTTACTTAATTTTATAGACCGGATACTATTTGTTTGACGGCCTCCCGAAACGAAACTTTATATACAAATTCCCCTTGACAAAATTCTGGTTATGACCTTGTGCAACCAAAGAAAAGCTGTATTAATGAGCGCACAGAGAGGCATTTGTTAAGCGTTCAGTGACTTCTAAAGTAACATTTTATCCACCAGTTTGACAGAAATCCCCAATACGTTGTTTGATCTTCCGTTAACTGAGAAAACGTATCAAAGCCATCTATCTAGTCACTCAGTGGCCATACTGGCTCCGAAATTATGACAGAGAGAAAGAGAAATACTAAATTCCGTTTTCCGAAACTGTTTTTTCTGAGAAATCGGAATCAAAGATACATTTCGAGATAAATGAGCGCGAGATAAGAAATTGCTCAACACGGAAAAAGCGACTGAATCTGATGTGATATCTGTAAAAGTTTACAATTGCACGTACGAGATGTGAAAGTCGTTCCTAGCTAAAGGCTATTGTAGTAGCAATCTAAATAAGGGGAGGGGGCAGAGCGAGTCATGATATTCCTCCCTCCCCACTGCCAAAAAAGATATTTCCAAATTTTTTAGCTAACTTTTGGAGACTAAAGTAGCATAAAAACCAAGAGTCTCGAAAATGGCAAGGAATTCTAATAACTTGCAAGGCACTTTTCAGTCTCCCGGCCAAGTGGATGGGCTTCCGTCCTGACCATTCACAGTCTCCCGAAAGGAAGTAGCGCATGTAGAGAGGAAAGGGAAAGAACCGACCCATTAAGAAATAAAAAAAGAACACTGACTTGTTGAATGTAAACGGAAATGACAAGAAACCGTATTCCCCTCGTTTATAAGCCCGTAGCGCCATATTCTGCAGAACTGTGTTCATAACCGTAGTGCCAAATGAAACACTGGTATGTAACAGAAATTGTGCATTTCTATTGTATATTGTGTAAATTTCGATGCTGCCAAAGGCGTGAGAGTTTGTTGTTTTCACAGGTCATAAATTAACTGCTTGACACATGTTCTCATAACTTCCTGGACGAGTCCTTTTCCAAATGCCTTATTTGCCTGGAACGGAATTTCTTGAAAGTTATGCTAAAACGTTGTACTTAGTGATGTAAACAATTGTTATTGTATTAAAATATATTGTACAGTTTATAGTTATTATTATTATCGTAGGCATCTGTGGCACGTTAAAAATATTGGTGACAGCAAGTTATGTTTGGGAAAGGGGTAGACAGTGAAAGGTCTCTGTTGCATTCCTTTCATGTTAATTTTTTAAAACTGTTGACATTTACGGAATACATTCTACTTCTAAATTTACTGTAGTGTTTCTATCTGGGAGGAGACTGAGCAGTGGAACGTGTTACTTTTACACATAATCAAGAACGATCTGACACACTACTACACTTTAAAACACAGTTTATATGTAATTCATGTCACACATTCTCATACGGAAACTACATCCGCTTTCTTTTATATACTGTATATGATATGATACTGTCATCCCCCTTCCCTTCTGTGTGAAAGGATGAATGAGCAAATGTATTTCTAGTTGCATGCCTGATGGTAGCACACAAGCCTGTCTGCTAGAGAACAGTAGGACCAACGTCGGAACAGGTAGCTACGCTTTCTAAAAGCAGAGAGGTTTCTATTCTTAGTATGGTCCTGTCTGTCTCTTGTCATGTTGGTATAGGAAGCTGCCTCTCTGGTCACTTCCGTTTTGTACCTGGATACACCCTTGGTAAGGGACCCACGGCAGTCTGTCCGCGGCGAGCGTCTGAAGTGGTAAGATCTCCAGCTAAGCGCGTGTCTGCTAAGTCCGTAGGACAATGGATTTCTTAAGTTCAGCCTAACTGAAAATTTAATCACCTTTACTTCAGGTTAAGATCTAAAATATCTAATGTTATCTTAAATTGCAACGCAGTGTAATTAGAGTGTGAAGCTCAGAATATCTTCCAGTAGTTGCTTTGTCACTACTTTGTGAGTAAAGTGGAACCACGTGTTGATCAGTTACTCTAACTGAGATCATCAATCTTGAAGTGAATGTGCGTGAGATTATAACGTCTCGTCTTGACAACATTTTTCAATATAGCAGCTTTCCTTTATGTTCAACCCACGTGGGGTGTACTTTGTGAGACCAGTACCACGTGCTTATACAATTGTTTGACCATCAGGTTAATAGTAAGACGATAGTAGCCAGTTCGAGGTTTTTCTTTTGTAAATTGCGTTTCGAAGTAATTTGTTTTAATCATCAAAATTATTGTATAAACCAAGTTGACCACGTGAACCATGTGGTGTAATCATCAAAGTAGCCCTCAGCTATTCTTTTCGGGAAGATTTCACAGAGAGTTAGAATGAATTTAGTATACTAGTGTGTGGTAATTTCATGATGGACAGGATTGCGCTACGACCGTAACTTCTTTGGCTGAAAATTGAATCGGTTGGTTGTGGTTAATTTCCTCTTGCATATGTTTCAACGTTCTTCGTGTGTTGTTTTATGAATGCAGTGTTGTATGCAGTCTCGCAATCTTGGCTCCATATTTGATGTGTTCCGTAAGATTACAAACTCACATTTTCACAATCCTAAATAAGGCACCAGTTCAGTTATGAATCAAGTTTAATATGCTGAAATTGTAACGGAACAATGATCAATGTTAAAATAAATGTCCAAATATAAACTGATTTATTTTAACATTGATCATTATAAGGGGGCTATGCTCCAGACTG
The DNA here is from genome assembly GCF_021461395.2 of Schistocerca americana. NCBI lineage: Eukaryota > Metazoa > Arthropoda > Insecta > Orthoptera > Acrididae > Schistocerca > Schistocerca americana. The sequence goes on along the minus strand of NC_060122.1, from coordinate 719,829,000 downwards.
AACACTGAAAGGCATAATCAATCATATATATATATATATATATATATATATATATATATATATATATATCGTCATCATCATTTAAGACTGATGCCTTTCAGCGTTCGGTCTGGAGCATAGCCCCCTTATAAAATTCCTCCATGGTCCCCTATTCAGTGCTAACATTGGTGCCTCTTCCGATGTTAAACCTATTACTTCAAAATCATTCTTGACCGAATCCAGGTACCTTCTCCTTGGTCTGCCCAGACTCCTCTGACCCTCTACTGCTGAACCCATGAGTCTCTTGGGTAACCTTGCTTCTCCCATGCGTGTAACATAACCCCACCATCTAAGCCTGTTCGCCCTGACTGCTACATCTATAGAGTTCATTCCCAGTTGTTCTTTGATTTCCTCATTGTGGACACCCTCCTGCCATTGTTCCCATCTACTAGTACCTGCAATCATCCTAGCTACTTTCATATACATAACCTCATCCTTGTTGATAAGGTAACCTGAATCCACCCAGCTTTCGCTCCCATACAACAAAGTTGGTCGAAAGATTGAACGGTGCACAGATAACTAAGTCTTGGTACTGACTTCCTTCTTGCAGAAGAGAGTAGATCGTAGCTGAGCGCTCACTGCATTAGCTTTGCTACACCTCACTTCCAGTCCTTTTACTATGTTGCCATCCTGTGAGAATATGCATCCTAAGTACTTGAAACCGTCCACCTGTTCTAACTTTGTTCCTCCTATTTGGCACTCAATCCGTTTATATTTCTTTCCCACTGACATTACTTTCTTTTTGGAGATGCTAATCTTCATACCATAGTTCTTACATTTCTGATCTAGCTCTGAAATATTACTTTGCAAACTTTCAATCGAATCTGCCATCACAACTAAGTCATCCGCATATGCAAGACTGCTTATTTTGTGTTCACATATCTTGATCTCACCCAGCCAGTCTATTGTTTTCAACATATGATCCATAAATAATATAAACAACAGTGGAGACATGTTGCAGCCTTGTCTTACCCCTGAAACTACTCTGAACCATGAATTCAATTTACCGTCAACTCTAACTGCTGCTGACTATCCATGTAAAGACCTTTAATTGCTTGCAAAAGTTTGCCTCCTATTCCATAATCTCGTAGAACAGCCAATAACTTCCTCCTAGGGACCCGGTCATATGCCTTTTCTAGATCTATAAAGCATAGATACAATTCCCTGTTCCACTCGTAACACTTCTCCATTATTTGCCGTAAGCTAAAGATCTGGTCCTGACAACCTCTAAGAGGCCTAAACCCACACTGATTTTCATCCAATTGGTCCTCAACTAATACTCACACTCTCCTTTCAACAATACGTGAGAAGATATTACCCACAACGCTGATTAAAGAGATACCTCTGTAGTTGTTACAATCTTTTCTGTTTCCATGTTTAAATATTGGTGTGATTACTGCTTTTGTCCAGTCTGATGGAACCTGTCCCGACTCCCAGGCCATTTCAATTATCCTGTGTAGCCATTTAAGAGCTGACATTCCACTGTATTTGATGAGTTCCGACTTAATTTCATCCACCCCAGCTGCTTTATTGCACTGCAATCTATTGACCATTTTCTCCACTTTCTCAAATGTGATCCTATTTCCATCATCATTCCTATCCCATTCTACCTCGAAATCTGAAACATTGCTGATCTTATTTTCACCTACATTGAGCAACTCTTCAAAATATTCCTTCCATCTGCCCAAGGCATCCACAGGATTCACCAGCAGTTTTCCTGACCTGTCCAAAATGCTTGTTATTTCCTTCCTACCTCCCTTTCGAAGACTGCTAATTACACTCCAGAATGGTTTTCCAGCAGCTTGACCCATAGTCTCCAACCTGTTTCCAAAGTCTTCCCAAGATTTCTTCTCAGATGCTGCAATTATCTGTTTGGCTTTGTTTCTTTCTTCAACATAACTTTCTCTGTCTACCTGAGTTCTAGTATGTAGCCATTTTTGATGTGCCTTTTTTTCCTTCTACAGGCTGCCTTGACTGTGTCATTCCACCAAGCTGTTTGCTTCATCCTACTTTTACACACTACTGTTCCAAGACATTCTTTAGCCACTACTAGTACTGTGTCCCTGTACCTTGTCCATTCCTTTTCCAATGACTGTAATTGACTACATTCAACTAACTGGTACCTTTCTGAGATCGCTGTTATGTAGTTGTGCCTGATTTCCTTATCCTGAAGTTTCTCCACTCTTATCCTCCTAGCCGACCGAAGTGGCCGTGCGGTTAAAGACGCTGCAGTCTGGAACCGCAAGACCGCTACGGTCGCCGGTTCGAATCCTGCCTCGGGCATGGATGTTTGTGATGTCCTGAGGTTAGTTAGGTTTAACTAGTTCTAAGTTCTAGGGGACTAATGACCTCAGCAGTTGAGTCCCATAGTGCTCAGAGCCATTTGAAGCCATTTTCTTATCCTCCTACATATGGACCTGACCTCCTGCACTTTTGGCCTCACAATCCCAATTTCACTGCAGATTAAATAATAATCAGTGTCATCAAAGAATCCCCTGAATACACTCGTGTCCCTCACAGCCTTCCTGAATTCCTGATCTGTTATTTATAGTCAGTGACAGATCTGGTTCCCCTGCCTTCCCAAGTATACTGGTGAATGTTCTTATGTTTAAAAAAGGAGTTTGTGATTACTAAGCCCATACTGGCAAAGAAATCCAAGAGTTGTTTCCCGTTCCTGTTGGCCTCCATATCCTCTCCAAATTTACCCATAACCTTTTCATACCCTTCTGTTCGATTTCCAATCCTGGCATTAAAATCACCCATGAGCAGAACACTGTCCTTGTCCTTTACTCTAACAACTACATCACTGAGTGCCTCATAAAAACTATCCATCTTATCTTGATCTGTCCCTTCACAATGCGAATATACTGACACGATCCTAATTTTCTTGCTAGACACTGTCAAATCTATCCACACCAGTCGTTCGTTTACATACCTTACTGCAACTACGCTGGGTTCCATTTCTTTCCTGATGTAAAGCCCTACACCCCATTGTGCTATTCCTGCTTTGACTCCTGACAAGTAGATCTTGCATTCTCCCACTTCCTCTTCTTTCTCACCCCTTACCTGAATGTCACTAACAGCTAAAACGTCCAGCCCCATCTTACTTGCAGCCTCTGCCAGCTCTACCTTCTTCCCAGAGTAGCCCCCATTGATATTAATAGCTCCCCATCTCATACCATTCGTTTGCCACGTCGTATCTTAGGAGTCCCTGGTTTGTCAGTTAGAGGTAGGACTCCATCACCTCCAAAGGTCCCCGAGGCATTTTGCTCTGATTGTAGCCAGCATTATATTTAAAGTACCAGGGAAGCAGGTTGCTAGCCTTACTTGCCCTGAGTCCCATTGAGTTTTACCCCTATCGGTTGAGGGACTAACCAGTGGATTTGGTAGTCTTTGCCATATGAGCACAAAGGTGACCACGACTCAGAATATGTCCGAGATGCCCAGCCTTATTCCAAAGTAACTGGTATCCCGTCGGGACCACTTACTTGGCCACTCATACGTTGCCCGTGGTTCATGAACTAGGACATGACTACAGGAACCCACACCATGAACCATATATATATATATATATATATATATATATATATATATATATATATATATATATATATATATATACTCCTGGAAATGGAAAAAAGAACACATTGACACCGGTGTGTCAGACCCACCATACTTGCTCCGGACACTGCGAGAGGGCTGTACAAGCAATGATCACACGCACGGCACAGCGGACACACCAGGAACCGCGGTGTTGGCCGTCGAATGGCGCTAGCTGCGTAGCATTTGTGCACCGCCGCCGTCAGTGTCAGCCAGTTTGCCGTGGCATACGGAGCTCCATCGCAGTCTTTAACACTGGTAGCATGCCGCGACAGCGTGGACGTGAACCGTATGTGCAGTTGACACACTTTGAGCGAGGGCGTATAGTGGGCATGCGGGAGGCCGGGTGGACGTACCGCCGAATTGCTCAACACGTGAGTCGTGAGGTCTCCACAGTACATCGATGTTGTCGCCAGTGGTCGGCGGAAGGTGCACGTGCCCGTTGACCTGGGACTGGACCGCAGCGACGCACGGATGCACGCCAAGACCGTAGGATCCTACGCAGTGCCGTAGGGGACCGCACCGCCACTTCCCAGCAAATTAGGGACACTGTTGCTCCTGGGGTATCGGCGAGGACCATTCGCAACCGTCTCCATGAAGCTGGGCTACGGTCCCGCACACCGTTAGGCCGTCTTCCGCTCACGCCCCAACATCGTGCAGCCCGCCTCCAGTGGTGTCGCGACAGGCGTGAATGGAGGGACGAATGGAGACGTGTCGTCTTCAGCGATGAGAGTCGCTTCTGCCTTGGTGCCAATGATGGTCGTATGCGTGTTTGGCGCCGTGCAGGTGAGCGCCACAATCAGGACTGCATACGACCAAGGAACACAGGGCCAACACCCGGCATCATGGTGTGGGGAGCGATCTCCTACACTGGCCGTACACCACTGGTGATCGTCGAGGGGACACTGAATAGTGCACGGTACATCCAAACCGTCATCGAACCCATCGTTCTACCATTCCTAGACCGGCAAGGGAACTTGTTGTTCCAACAGGACAATGCACGTCCGCATGTATCCCGTGCCACCCAACGTGCTCTAGAAGGTGTAAGTCAACTACCCTGGCCAGCAAGATCTCCGGATCTGTCCCCCATTGAGCATGTTTGGGACTGGATGAAGCGTCGTCTCACGCGGTCTGCACGTCCAGCACGAACGCTGGTCCAACTGAGGCGCCAGGTGGAAATGGCATGGCAAGCCGTTCCACAGGACTACATCCAGCATCTCTACGATCGTCTCCATGGGAGAATGGCAGCCTGCATTGCTGCGAAAGGTGGATATACACTGTACTAGTGCCGACATTGTGCATGCTCTGTTGCCTGTGTCTATGTGCCTGTGGTTCTGTCAGTGTGATCATGTGATGTATCTGACCCCAGGAATGTGTCAATAAAGTTTCCCCTTCCTGGGACAATGAATTCACGGTGTTCTTATTTCAATTCCAGGAGTGTATATATATCACATATTGTTGTAAGATGACTATTAAAAGTCTGGTTGGAAATTTGGTAAGCTAGACTGGATACCTGGTGAAACAGTTGCTCAGAAATGCAAGGTTAACTTCCCCAGATAGCTCACAGTTTTTAACCCTCTTTTGTTGTCTTGAATGTCAGCACCGGTTTCAGAACAAATTAATGCATCAACATTACCATGGCGACCCTGTTCTGTGATTCCGCTAGACTCTGGAATCTCTGAATCGTTAGATTGTGAGCGTTGTATAATCTTAATTTTTTTTCCTGTACCGCTCAAACAACAACAACAACAACAACAACAACATCATGAAATAATTAGGCCGTACATTTGAACAAATCAATGACAGTCTTCAATCCTTAGAACAGGGCAAGCGGAGTCGCGATGCGAAATCGAAAGAGAGCGAGGTTCAGCTACTTAGGAATTTCCAAGCGCTGAGAGAAGAATGCCAAAGGGAACACCAGCAGGTACTCTCCAGGGTCCAGGAGGCGGAAACACATTGTCCCGCATCCGTTAGTAACACAGTAGCGGACAACAGTCAAGCAATTCACACACTCGAACAATTGAAGCAGACTGGGGCGGAGGACAACAGACAAATACATGATAAGATTGCGGCATTAGCTGACATTGTTGGCACGATGAAGGTGATGGAGAGCGGTAACAATACTACAGCGGTAGCAATTGCAGAGACCGAAGAAGTGCGTTCGCTTCTTAAATTTCAGAAGGGACAGTTCGAAGTGAACAGGCGGCACAAAGCTGTAACAGGCGAATTACAAGAAAGTGTGGTGCATATGGAAAACCGCATGGCGTGTGATTACGAACTCGCCAATAGCACTAAAAATAGCCATACGAACAGTGCAGAGAGGGACTCCAGCCACGAGGGAAGAATGTATTTTGAGGGGCAGACATGAGAAAAATAGGAACATTCAAGGGCCTCGCCAGGAGGAAATGCGGGGATGTAATTTCAAACATTTCCTTACGGTGACAAAGTTTGACATATTTCGAAATTCGCAAAAAGGAATACATCCACTAGCATGGCTTGAGCAATTTGAATTCTATCTTCCCCATGACTGGGCAAGTTCACATAAGATAAAATATGTGTGTGGCTATTTGGAAGGCGAACCAGGGATTCGCATGAGATCGCCAGCGCGACACTGTAACTCCACTCGGGAGTTTCGACAAGCCTTTCTCTCCGCCTATTGGTCGGAAGCGGCACAAGATAGGGTCAAGCATGGCATAATTATGCTGCCAAATTTGAACCAGTCTGGTTTCGGCATGGGCCTATTCGACCACATGCTGCAGGCAAATCAATTTCTAAACGACCCATAAGGACCTGCAGAACTAATTAGGATATGCATCATCAAATTGCCGATGCACTTGTTCCACGTTATTCTTGCGGGACGATGCAAAGAGGACGTGGAAACGTTTAAGACACTTCTCAAAGACTTGGAATATAATACAGCAAAATGCCCGCCTGATCAGGCACAAAGTTATTACGGGGCACAGCAGCACGACCGAAGTCATGGCCATAGCACTACTAATCAATGGCGTGACTGGTCGTCGCGACGCGAACGGAACAATAATGGGGACCGGCCGTATAGAAACTGGAGTAACAGTCGCGAACACAGATGGAACAACGGAAATGATCGAGGACGTGGACAAGATCGTGAACGCAACAGGTACGGCAACCAGAATCGATACTACGATGAACACCATGGGAATAGGATTGTAGGCGGAGCACCACATGATGTTGAAATTCGGCCGGCCAACCCTAGCCACAATCCAGCAAATGGAAATGAACAAAACCGGCAATGACAAATGATCAGCACAGAAGGCGCCCGATCAGAACAAATGAGCGACATGGCAAATGAGTACATAGGGTATATAGAGAGTATAGTGAGGAGTAGGGAGGACGGTGAGGAGAAAGAATTGATTAGTTTACATTTGTGACATATGCATTTTGAATAATATGTTGGTAAAAATAATGATAAAGATGTTTCTATGTGATTGATTGAACTGATGTTTGTGTTTTTTTTTCTTTCCTTGTGCAATTAGGTTTTAGGTTGGTTCAAATGTGAAGATAAAAGGTTTCTTTATGAACGAGTGAAATGCTGTTTATGGTTTTTTTGTGTAAATTGAAAAGAGTCGCTCCTGAGGGAAGCAAGATCTGTGTTGAATTAATGCAAAACTAGTGGAATATCCGATCTGTGGGTATTATGGGTCTGGCAAACCCAGGTCCCCAGCTGTTAGTAGCATTGCTTCCGATTTTCTGCTTTCAGTACTACTATCTATCTATTACTATTCTACACTCCTGGAAATGGAAAAAAGAACACATTGACACCGGTGTGTCAGACCCACCATACTTGCTCTGGACACTGCGAGAGGGCTGTACAAGCAATGATCACACGCACGGCACAGCGGACACACCAGGAACCGCGGTGTTGGCCGTCGAATGGCGCTAGCTGCGCAGCATTTGTGCACCGCCGCCGTCAGTGTCAGCCAGTTTTCCGTGGCATACGGAGCTCCATCGCAGTCTTTAACACTGGTAGCATGCCGCGACAGCGTGGACGTGAACCGTATGTGCAGTTGACGGACTTTGAGCGAGGGCGTATAGTGGGCATGCGGGAGGCCGGGTGGACGTACCGCCGAATTGCTCAACACGTGGGGCGTGAGGTCTCCACAGTACATCGATGTTGTCGCCAGTGGTCGGCGGAAGGTGCACGTGCCCGTCGACCTGGGACCGGACCGCAGCGACGCACGGATGCACGCCAAGACCGTAGGATCCTACGCAGTGCCGTAGGGGACCGCACCGCCACTTCCCAGCAAATTAGGGACACTGTTGCTCCTGGGGTATCGGCGAGGACCATTCGCAACCGTCTCCATGAAGCTGGGCTACGGTCCCGCACACCGTTAGGCCGTCTTCCGCTCACGCCCCAACATCGTGCAGCCCGCCTCCAGTGGTGTCGCGACAGGCGTGAATGGAGGGACGAGTGGAGACGTGTCGTCTTCAGCGATGAGAGTCGCTTCTGCCTTGGTGCCAATGATGGTCGTATGCGTGTTTGGCGCCGTGCAGGTGAGCGCCACAATCAGGACTGCATACGACCGAGGCACACAGGGCCAACACCCGGCATCATGGTGTGGGGAGCGATCTCCTACACTGGCCGTACACCACTGGTGATCGTCGAGGGGACACTGAATAGTGCACGGTACAGCCAAACCGTCATCGAACCCATCGTTCTACCATTCCTAGACCGGCAAGGGAACTTGCTGTTCCAACAGGACAATGCACGTCCGCATGTATCCCGTGCCACCCAACGTGCTCTAGAAGGTGTACGTCAACTACCCTGGCCAGCAAGATCTCCGGATCTGTCCCCCATTGAGCATGTTTGGGACTGGATGAAGCGTCGTCTCACGCGGTCTGCACGTCCAGCACGAACGCTGGTCCAACTGAGGCGCCAGGTGGAAATGGCATGGCAAGCCGTTCCACAGGACTACATCCAGCATCTCTACGATCGTCTCCATGGGAGAATAGCAGCCTGCATTGCTGCGAAAGGTGGATATACACTGTACTAGTGCCGACATTGTGCATGCTCTGTTGCCTGTGTCTATGTGCCTGTGGTTCTGTCAGTGTGATCATGTGATGTATCTGACCCCAGGAATGTGTCAATAAAGTTTCCCCTTCCTGGGACAATGAATTCACGGTGTTCTTATTTCAATTTCCAGGAGTGTATATCTGTCAGTATAAATGAGGATCTCTTACTATAGTATGCGTGCTGTATGAATATTTTAAGATAGGAGAACTCTGAGAAGTGAATGTGTAAGTTTAGAATCTTGAAAACAGGATGCAATAATGCGACTGTTTAACCAATGGCTTCCCAATATGCGCTAATATGTTAATATTGATGATATATGCCTTTTTGTTGTTTATAGCTGAGTATGTAAAGTGCTGTCTGTGGATTTCGTCAGTATATTGATTCCCTTCAAGGTGAAAGAAGAATTGTGGTTTGTGAAATTTATGTGGCCCTGAAATATTATTGTGGTAGGCAAATTCGAGCAGTTTTTCAGCAAATAGAGAATGGAACAGAAATATGGATTCTTTCTGTAGTCTTGATTGATGTTGAGCCAGAGCCTGAAAAATTATTCTGCGTTAATACTTGTCCTAGAAAAGAGACGTTTATGTGTTTTGCTGATGCTGTGAGCATTACAGCTTACTGTTGTCGCTGGTGCGGGATGCACTGCAGCCTATATGAGTTGAACTGAAGAAATTTCCCTCTTGAAGGTAGAGGAAGATTAAATAATTTTGATTGTAAGACCGAAGGAAAGCTTGATTTAATGTAATAAGGATGAAGCAAAACATTTGTCATTTCAACTACAGGAGGATTCGGATCTTTTGGGTCTGTTGTAAGTTCAATATGTTAAGATGAAACTGTTTTACAGAATAGAGGAAACCACAATTTTGCCATTCATGAGAAATGAATCCAGAGTAACCACCACAGGCGAAATAACTGATTTCGAAGCGAAAGGTAACTTAAAGAAGGAACGAAATGGGTAAGAAAATGTAGTATAACCTGTGTAATGAAAATATTTTTACCCTTCTCAGAGTCATCTGTGTGATTAATTCTTGTGATAACCATATTTTAAATGAAATTGTGTTACTGTTTTGTGTGTAAACATTTGAGTATGATAAATGTATAATTGCGAGTCTCTTTTCAGGTGTGTGAACTGGTATAAATGTTTTGACGTGCAAATAACCATTGTTCTTTCTACTATGTATGTTTAAGGAACGTTTCTCCATATGTATCATGTGACAAGACATGCGAGCGTCAAGAGGAGGACGAATTAGAACAATGTTGTAGTGGTATAAACACTGTGTTGAAGTAGCATTGAAGTAGCTTGTTGGATTAACTAGTAGTGGATTGAAGTAGAATTTTGAGTAATATATGTTTATGGGTAGTTAGTTTGTACTACAGACAACAGGTGTGCATGTGTGTGTGTGTGTGTGTGTAAATAACATGTGAACCCTATGCTGCCCTGACCTATTGACCTATACTTGCACAAGGCATAATCCTGTTCATTTTAGTGAATTAATAAGTAGCATTTGATTTATTAAAACGCAAGTGAACCACATTAGTGATGTGGATTTAGGTATTATATTGTCAGTTCATTTAATTTTTATTTTTATACTGTCAATTCATTTCACTTTTATTTTTTTATATTGTCAAGTCATTTAACTTTTATTTTTATATTGTCGATTCATGTAACTTTTTTATTTAAAAAAAAGAATAACTCTCACTTTTGTTCTTAAAAAATTGTGAAAGACAATACTAAGTGGTATTATGTATGACATATTTTAATCACATAACTATGATGAACAATTTCTGTGAATGCAGTTGAGAACATGAAAGCGAACCGGCTAAACTCTTACTAGACAGCGGGAGCAGCGAGGAGGAGGACTAGTTGTAAACAGGCGGGTTTCCCAGCAGGACACGCTGTCAACCGGGCCACTTCGGGAGCACGGTCGACAACAAAAGAAGGGCACGTGACTAATACTTTCCCTTGCACCTGGAGCTAATGGGCGACTGCACCAGTGCGACCCTTCATGGAGGCGATGACCAGAGATGGGCGAGCGGTCCACCGTGCGGAAATCCATCTGCTGGCAATGCACCACACGCATGCGACCATGACAAGACGGCCGTGGTAAAACGACAGAAGACAGGGGATAAAGGGGCATGGAACCTTTTGACAGGTACTGCCCAGAGAAAATTGCAGACTCAACGACACCTATCGACATTTCCAGACGAATGCCCACTGCCAAGCAACAGTAAATTATGGTTCGATGTTCTCTGGTCACTAAGGGTGGCACAAAGAAGAGCCATTAAGTGTCATCCTTGCCCGGGAATATCAAACCGGCGAGCCAATTGAGGATAACTCAAGAATGTAACAACACAAGGGGCGTGGAGCCTTTTGACACATACTGTCCAGAGGAACTGGCAGACTTCAACGACGCCTATCAACATTTCCTGGCAGATGCCCACTCTCAAGCGACAGTAAATCATAGTTCGATGTTCTCTGGTAGCTAAGGGTGGCACAAAGAAGAGCCATTAAGTGTCATCCTTGCCCAGGAATATCAACCTGGCGTGTCAAACGAGGATACCGTACGAATTTGACAACACAAACATGGACCCAAATCGAGATGTACGTGACATGGGCCACTAAACTTCATGAGAGGGCAGAGACGGTGGGATTGCACGTAACAGATGGACAAAAATCCCTACTGACAGATGCGGCGACAAGCCTGCCCCTCCCCCTTTATAATGTGCCTCAGAACAGTGGAACTACTGTGTGTGCAAGTGAACAGTGATTATACGGTTCTTAGTCCAATGCATATACGCGTGTTTCTTTCAGAGAAACTTTGGCTCATGTATTTTGCATGGGTTCGATTTATTGGTGTTTTTTTTATAATTTTTTTATTAGACTGACTCTTGTATTTTGCGGGTGTTCTATTTATTGTTTTTTTAGACTTTGACCCCTTTTATTTTGCAGGTGGTTGATTTATTGGTGTTTTTTTAAGACGTTGACTATTTTACTTTCAGAGCTGTTTTATTTACCAATGTTTGTTTTTGTGTGATGTATTATATTTGTGATATTTTGTTTTGTAAATTCATTCCTGTGGCATTGCTTCGTTTATCAGTCAGATAGCTATTCATTCTCATTGGACTATGATCGATTAGCCTTTGCATGGGGCATATTTATAGTGAGGATCCCCTTAAGGGTAACAATCACATAATTAATTGTAGTTTCAGTATAACGACACAGTGATCATTATTTGCTAACTAACTGAAATATAGTAGAGTGATTAAATTAGTGCCACAAAGTTATTTTAATTCTACAAATTATTTGTTTTATAAGATATAGAATTTTTTTGCGATAACCACTTTGTAAAAGATGTTTTGTCTCTTATTATAATTTTTTTGCTTTTGTGGATTGTGCATTGTAATGTTCTGCTTTATAATACTGATGTTATTTTCATGTTTTTCTTAATTGCCATGGCGCCTTTGCTATTTTCATAAATTTTTCTTGTTAAATAAACAGTCGTATATTTTCCTGTGATCACTTGCCTCTTGCTATGAGCAAATACTGATGAACTCAATAAGGGTAACATCAAGAAATTGTTTTCATATTAATGACACAGGGACATTGTTTTTACTTGCTGACCGAATTAGGTCTACACTATCTTTTAAATAGGTGTCACAGATTTTTTTTTCCTCTCTTTGAAATTGGTAGATTCAAAAGATGTGTTGAAATTATTGTGTTTTTGCAAATAGCTTGTGACCTTTTGTCTTTCCTTCACATTTCGGTTTAAGTTGGGTGTCCTAGCATGACCAGAAAATTCCCTGCATAGTCTGTTCCTGTAGCGTTGGGGTTATGAAAGATCTGTTGGAATCCTTTCATGTTAATTTTTTAAAACTGTTGACATTTACGACATACATTCCACTTCTAAATTTACTGTGGTGTTTCTGACTATCTGGGAGGAGACTGAGCAGTGGAACGTGTTACTTTTACACATAATCAAGAACAATCTGTCACACTACTACACTTTAAAACACAGTTTACATGTAATTCATGTCGCACAGTCTCATACGGAACCTACATCCGCTTTCTTTTATACAGGGTGAGTCACCTAACATTACCGCTGGATATATTTCGTAAACCACATCAAATACTGACGAACCGATTCTACAGACCGAACGTGAGGAGAGGGGCTAGTGTAACCGTTTAATACAAAGCATACAAAAATGCACGGAAGCATGTTTTTTAACACAAACCTACGTTTTTTTAAAATGGAACCACGTTCGTTTTGTTAGCACATCTGAACATATAAACAAATACGTAATCAGTGCCGTTTGTTGCATTGTAAAATGTTAATTACATCCGGAAATATTGTAACCTAAAGTTGACGCTTGAAACCTCCGACGTTCAGTTGCATGTTGTAACAAACACGGGCCACGGTCGGCAAGCAGCATCTGCAGGGACATGTTTACGATGACGACGCTGTTTTATGAGTGTGGCTGTAGTGCACTATTGTGGTTTGGTCTAGCTGTCACAGTGTCCGCATGTAGCGCTTGCTGCTATTGTTATTCTGCATTCGTCTCCGCAGGCAGACCAACTGTAGTACACCGTGTTACCAGACGTCTGTGATAGTGTAGTGTTGTAGGAACTGTGACCATGGTGTATTCGAACTCTGAAAAGGCGGAGATGATACTCATCTATGGCGAGTGTCGACGAAATGCAGCTGAAACCTGCAGGGTGTATGCAGAACGGTACCCGGACAGAGAGCATCCAACGTGCTGCACATTGCAGAACATCTACCGCCAACTGTATGCAACAGGTATGGTCGTAGCACGCAAACAGGTCCGTAACAGGCCCGTCACAGGAGAAGCGGGTGCAGTTGGTGTGTTAGCTGCTGTTGCCATGAACCCACACATGAGTACACGGGACATTGCGAGAGCCGGTGGACTGAGTCAAAGTAGTGTCATGCGCACACTGCATCGTCACCGCTTTCACCCGTTTCATGTGTCGCTACATTAGCAATTACATGGTGATGACTTTAATCATCGAGTGCAATTCTGTCAATGAGCATTAACAGAGAATGTGTTGCAGTTCTACCTGTTTACCGATGAAGCGGGTTTCACAAACCACGGGGCAGTGAATCTACGGAACATGTATTACTGGTCCATGGACAATCCTCGCTGGCTCAGACAGGTAGAGCGACAGCGACCGTGGACTGTAAATGTATGGTGCGGAATCATTGGCGACGACCTCACTGGTCCACACTTCATTGCAGGGGCCCAAACAGCTGCAACATACATCGCGTTTCTACAGAATGATCTGCCAACGTTGCTCGAAAATGTCCCACTGGAAACGCGTCGACGTATGTGGTATCGGCATGATGGTGCACCAGCACATTCCGCAATTAACACTAGGCTGACCCTTGACAGGATGTTCGACGGGCGTTTCATAGGACGTGGAGGACGCATAAATTGGCCAGCCCGTTCTCCTGATCGTACACCTCTGGACTTCTTTCTGTTGGGTACGTTAAAGGAGAATGTGTACTGTGATGTGCCTACAACCCCAGAGGATATGAAACAACATATTGTGGCAGCCTGCGGCGACATTACACCAGATGTACTGCGGCGTGTACGACATTCATTACGCCAGAGATTGTAATTGTGTGCAGCAAATGATGGCCACCACATTAAACATCTATTGGCCTGACATGTCGGAACACACTCTATTCCACTCCATAATTGAAAACGGAAACCACGTGTGTACATGTACCTCACCCCTCTTGGAAATGTGCGTCAATGAAAACGACCAATAAAAAGGTGTTACCATGTGGACGTAATGTGCTGTTCCAGTCTCTTCTGTACCTAAGGTCCATCACCATTCCCTTTGGATCCCTACGTAATTCGGTGCTCTCCGATACACACGATCAAACAGCGGAGGACTGGTACTCAAGTGTCAACTTTAGGTTACAATATCTCTAGATGTAATTAACATTTTACAATGCAACAAACGGCACTGATTAAGTATTTGTTTATATGTTCAGATGTGCTAACAAAACTAACGGGGTTCCATTTAAAAAAACGTAAGTTTGTGTTAAAAAACATACTTCCGTGCATTTTTTTATGGTTTGTATTAACCAGTTACACTAGCCCCTCTCCTCACGTTGGAATCGATTTGTCAGTATTTGATGTGGTTTACGAAATATATCCAGCGGTAATGTTAGGTGACTCACCGTGTATACTGTATATGATAAGATACTGTCATCCCTCTCCCCTTCTGTGTAAAAGGATGAATGAGCAAATGTATTTCTAGTTGCATGCTTGATGGTAGCAGACAAACCTGTCTGCTAGAGAACAGTAGGACCAACGTCGGAACAGGTAGCTACGCTTTCTAAAAGCAAAGAGGTTTCTATTCTTAGTATGGTCCTGTCCGTCCTTTGTCATGTTGGTATAGGAAGCTGCCTCTCTGGTCACTTCCATTTTGTATCTGGAAGCACCCTTGGTAGGGGCCCACGGCAGTCTGTCCGCGGCGAGCGTCTGAAGTGGTAAGATCTCCGGCTAAGCACGTCTCTGCTAAGTTTGTAGGACAATGGATTTCTTAAGTTCAGCCTAACCGAAAATTTAATCACCTTTATTTCAGGTTAAGATCTAAAATAATTAATGTTATCTTAAATTGCAACGCAGTGTAATTAGAGCGTGAAGTTCAGAATATCTTCCTACTTTGTGAGTAAAGTGGAACCACATGTTGATCAGTAACTCTAACTGAGATCATCAATCTTAAAGTGAATGTGCGTGAGATTATAACGTCTCATCTTGACAACATTTTTCAATATAGCAGCTTTCCTTTATGTTCAACCCACGTGGGGTGTACTTTGTGAGACCAGTACCACGTGCTTATACAATTGTTTGACCATCAGGTTAATAGTAAGACGATAGTAGCCAGTTCGAGGTTTTTCTTTTGCAAATTGCGTTTCGATGTAATTTGTTTAATTATCAAAATTATTGTGTAAACCAAGTTGACCACGTGAAGCATGTGGTGTAATCATCAAAGTAGCCCTCAGCTACTCTTGTCGGGAAGATTTCACAGAGAGTTAGAATGAATTTAGTATACTAGTGTGTGGTAATTTCATGATGGACAGGATTGCGCTACGACCGTAACTTCTTTGGCTGAAAATTGAATCGGTTGGTTGTGGTTAATTTCCTCTTGCATATGTTTCAACGTTCTTCGTGTATTATTTTATGAATGCCGTGTTGAATGCAGTCCCGCAATCTTGGCTCCATATTTGATGCGTTCCGTAAGATTACAAACTCACATTTTCACAATCCTAAATAAGGCACCAGTTCAGTTATGAATCAAGTTTAATATGCTGAAATTTTAACGGAACAATGGTCAATGTTAAAATAAATGTCTAAATAGAAACTGATTTATTTATTTTTATTTAATTTCTCTTTATATATCACCAGTTGTCGTAAGATGACTATTAAAAGATTATAATTAATGTTAGTCTGGTTGGGAATTTGGTAAGCTAGACTGGATACCTGGTGAAACAGTCGCTCAATAATGCAAGGTTAACTTCCCCAGATAGCTCACAGCTTTTAACCTACTTTTATTGTCTTGAATATCAGCACCGCTTTCAGAACAAATTAATGCATCAACATTACAACAGTAATTAACTGTGACCTCCTCCCCGTCTCCCTCCCCCCAGTACCGAGTTCGCTTCGCCCTTGCTGAAAGAACGAAGTGACTGGAAAATGGCGCAAGTCATTCCTATTTTAAAAAAGGGTCGCCGAACAGATGCACACAACTAAATCACAGCTGTCACGCCATCGATGAATTTTGAAACGCGTATTGTGCTCGCATAGTATGATTTATCAGGACACTTAAAACCTTATCTAAAGGAATCAATACACATTTTGTGAAAACCAGCTCGCTCCGTTCGTCTGCGAGGCCAGAAAACAGTAGATTCAAGCGTGCGGATTGATGCCATATACCTTGACATTCGGAAGGTGTTCGTTACAGTTCTGCACTGTCACCTTACGAACAAAATACGATCGTGCGAGATATCAGACAATTTTTGTGATTGGATTGAAAAGTTCCTAGCAAATATAACCCAAAGTGTCGTTATTAGTGGAGAAAAATTTTCAGGTGTAAAGTAGATTTGGGCATACCACAAGGGAGTTAACAGGACCATTTCTCTTCACAATGGATATAAATAACATAGACAATAATGTCGGAACATCTACTATGCTGTTCGCAGATGGCACTGTTGTATATAGGGAAGTCTCAAGGCTGGAAAATTGTATCAAAACGTAGGAAGACTGCAGAAAACCGGCAGCTGGCACAGGAGCTAGAAGTTGAGTCTCCACATAAGCAAATGTAAAGTGTTGGCCATAAATAAGTGGAAATATCTGTTATTAT
Source organism: Schistocerca americana (assembly GCF_021461395.2). Lineage (NCBI taxonomy): Eukaryota > Metazoa > Arthropoda > Insecta > Orthoptera > Acrididae > Schistocerca > Schistocerca americana. Next base: position 719,811,919 of record NC_060122.1, on the reverse strand, counting down.
TTGATTAAAAGATTGTTGAAAAGCCACGGTGAGCAGTCACAATCGTTAAACATCGAGTTGAAGTTGAATAAGTACATAAAACTAGCCGTAGGAAAGTTAGTTGTCAGAATGAGATTCTTTGGAAGAACCTGTCGTTCCTGTGGATCCATCCCGTTCGCTATTGTTGACGCCAGAGCTGATTTCCGTTATACCGTGGGCAGTGGCTTACGTCCAATCTGGAGATGACATATCAGTCTCTCCATAACACAGGCCAACGAAATTTTTTTTAAATACACTCCTGGAAATTGAAATAAGAACACCGTGAATTCATTGTCCCAGGAAGGGGAAACTTTATTGACACATTCCTGGGGTCAGATACATCACATGATCACACTGACAGAACCACAGGCACATAGACACAGGCAACAGAGCATGCACAATGTCGGCACTAGTACAGTGTATATCCACCTTTCGCAGCAATGCAGGCTGCTATTCTTCCATGGAGACGATCGTAGAGATGCTGGATGTAGTCCTGTGGAACGGCTTGCCATGCCATTTCCACCTGGCGCCTCAGTTGGACCAGCGTTCGTGCTGGACGTGCAGACCGCGTGAGACAACGCTTCATCCAGTCCCAAACATGCTCAATGGGGGACAGATCCGGAGATCTTGCTGGCCAGGGTAGTTGACTTACACCTTCTAGAGCACGTTGGGTGGCACGGGATGCGGACGTGCATTGTCCTGTTGGAACAGCAAGTTCCCTTGCCGGTCTAGGAATGGTAGAACGATGGGTTCGATGACGGTTTGGATGTACCGTGCACTATTCAGTGTCCCCTCGACGATCACCAGTGGTGTACGGCCAGTGTAGGAGATCGCTCCCCACACCATGATGCCGGGTGTTGGCCCTGTGTGCCTCGGTCGTATGCAGTCCTGATTGTGGCGCTCACCTGCACGGCGCCAAACACGCATACGACCATCATTGGCACCAAGGCAGAAGCGACTCTCATCGCTGAAGACGACACGTCTCCACTCGTCCCTCCATTCACGCCTGTCGCGACACCACTGGAGGCGGGCTGCACGATGTTGGGGCATGAGCGGAAGACGGCCTAACGGTGTGCGGGACCGTAGCCCAGCTTCATGGAGACGGTTGCGAATGGTCCTCGCCGATACCCCAGGAGCAACAGTGTCCCTAATTTGCTGGGAAGTGGCGGTGCGGTCCCCTACGGCACTGCGTAGGATCCTACGGTCTTGGCGTGCATCCGTGCATCGCTGCGGTCCAGTCACAGGTCGACGGGCACGTGCACCTTCCGCTGACCACTGGCGACAACATCGATGTACTGTGGAGACCTCACGCCCCACGTGTTGAGCAATTCGGCGGTACGTCCACCCGGCCTCCTGCATGCCCACTATACGCCCTCGCTCAAAGTCCGTCAACTGCACATACGGTTCACGTCCACGCTGTCGCGGCATGCTACCAGTGTTAAAGACTGCGATGGAGCTCCGTATGCCACGGCAAACTGGCTGACACTGACGGCGGCGGTGCACAAATGCTGCGCAACCAGCGCCATTCGACGGCCAACACCGCGGTTCCTGGTGTGTCCGCTTTGCCGTGCGTGTGATCATTGCTTGTACAGCCCTCTCGCAGTGTCCGGAGCAAGTATGGTGGGTCTGACACACCGGTGTCAATGTGTTCTTTTTTCCATTTCCAGGAGTGTACTTTTTTTGCTTTGATAGCTGATCTTTATAGATTTTTATGAGCTGAATCCAAATATAACCTTAGTTTTTTGTATCACCCATAGTTTTCGAGCAATATACTTTTTATTATGTACTATAAAAATCCTATGCTATACGGTAAATGGGAAAATTAATGAAAAACTTTGTTAGACGATAAGCATAGTTTGTATTTACAGTAAGCTACATTAAACAATTATATGTGTTAATAGAGGTTTCACATGTCAGCTGGATTTGGTTTGTATTTTCTTTCCCTTTTTTCTTTGAAGCTTCCTGTGCAGCTTTTTCTATGATGAGTCGCTTGCTGAACTTCTCGGTGAAGTGACCAACAGTAGTGCCCCATCATGTTGGTGTTCCAGCGGCCTTGGTAGCGTTTTTCTATCACTAGTGTTGGATGAATCAATAAACAGGCTCCAGTCTTCCTTTTTGTATTCAATACCAAACTCATTCATCAGACCTGGAATGTCTGAGCAGTATACTAAATCACCTCCTTGTTGAAAAAAATTGAAAAATTGCTGCTCTCTTTTATTATATATGTCTATGCTGGTTCCAGCTGCCAATAAGTTCTTTTCTTTTAATCTAGAGCCAAGCAATGCAGCATTTTCTTTCGTTAAGCCCAGATCCCTAACCAAATCGTTAAGCTCGGTCTGAGTAAACAATTTGGGCTCTAGACTTTGTGTATTACAATGGAATTCATCTTCATCTGGTTCATCTAAATCAGATTGTACATCAGAAAATACTTCTGTTGGAATAGAATTTAAATCATCTGGTGGTTCAGGAACTGGCAAATCTACACCATGCCCTACTGGTCGGATGGCGGACAGAAGGTTAGGGTAGCTTATTACCGCCTTGTTTTTCGAATTATGACCAGTAATATCAACACTGCAAAAGTAGCAATCATCAAAATGATTTCTTGGCTCCCTCCATATCATAGGAACAGCAAATCCAAAGGCTTTTTGCTCCTTTTTGGACCATTTTCTAAGATCTTCAACACACACATAACGTACATTATGCAGCGCCCATGATTTATCTGATCACCAGGTTTAGATCCAAAGTATGATAGATAAACCTTTTTCACAAAGTCTTTTGTGTTTCTTTGGGTTTTTAATTCACAAATTCACCACAAATACGATGGCCGATCAGAAAGTAACCTCCGGTTGATTTAAAAAAATACACCAAATTAAATAAAAATATTTTAATATATACATCTTACAACTACATCTTTGCACTATTTTTCTACATAGTCTCCATAGCGATTGAGGCACTTATCGTATCTCTTCACAAGCTTTGAAATTCCTTCTGCATAAAAATCACCCGCTTGTGCCTGGAGCCAGCCTGTGACCGCATCTTTGAGCTCTTCGTCGTCATCAAACCGCTGTGACCCGAGCCATTTCTTCAAATGCATGAAGAGGTGATAATCACTTGGCGCCAGGTCTGGGCTGTAAGGTGGATGGTTGATAACGTCCCACTTGAAGGACTCAAGAAGGGCCGTTGTTCTGCGAGCAGAGTGAGGACGGGCGTTATCGTGCAAAAAAACCATACCGGAAGTCAGCATACCACGGCGTTTGTTCTGTATAGCCCGTCGTAACTTTTTTATTGTTTCACAGTACACGTCTTGGTTAATGGTCGTACCACGTTCCATGAATTCAACCAACAACACCCCTTTGGCATCCCAAAACACCGTTGCCATCACTTTTCTGGCAGAAAAATCTTGCGAGGCTTTTCTTGGTTTGGTAGGCGAATTTGAATGTGCCCACATCTTTGATTGTTCTTTTGTCTCAGGGTTCACGTACTTAATCCAGGTTTTGTCACCGGTCACGATTCTGTTTAACAATGGTTCTCCTTCGTCCTCATAACGTGACAGAAAGTCTAATGCAGAGGCCATTCTTTGAGTTTTGTGGTGGTCGGTAAGAATTTTGGGCACCCATCGTGCACAGAACTTACGGTAACCCAATCTTGCTGTCACTATCTCGTACAAGAGAGTCTTAGAAATCTGTGGAAAACCAGTAGACAACTCCGACATTGAGAAACGTCGATTTTCACGAACTTTTGCATCAACTGTCTGAACGAGTTCGTCAGTCACCAATGATGGTCTATCACTCCTCTCTTCATCATGAACGTTTTCTCGTCCACTTTTAAATAAACGTACCCATTCACGGACAACTCCTTCACTCATAACTCTTGGTCTGTACACGGCACAAAGCTCACGATGAATAGCTGCTGCAGAATATCCTTTGGCTGTAAAAAACCTTATGACAGCACGCACTTCACATTTGGCGGGGTTTTCTATTGCAGCACACATTTCAAACTGCCACAAAAACTAAACTAGCGCAGGTACGACGTTCACTCGACCACGGTTTGATGCCGACTGACCTGTTGAGTGCGTGAACGCACAGATGGCGTCGCTACTCCCCCCACAACCCGCACTGTGACCAATCGGAGGTTACTTTCTGAACCGCCCTCGTATAACAAAAACTGTCAGAAGAGTTTTTACAACCACGATTAGACATTGTACTGAGCACATGTACAGGAAACGGGAAAGTGAGGTTAGGTTGACAGTAAACAAAACATCATCTGTTAACACAAAACTTCAACGGCCAGCTGTCCAATGGAGCCAGCTGGTGTGGCCGTGCGGTTCTAAGCGCTTCAGTTTGGAACCGCGTGACCGCTACGGTCGCAGGTTCGAATCCTGCCTCGGGCATGGATGTGTGTGATGTCCTTAGGTTAGTTAGGTTTAAGTAGTTCGAAGTTCTAGGGTACTGATGACCTCAGAAGTTAAGTCCCATAGTGCTCAGAGCCATTTGAACCATTTTTGTCCGATGGAACGTGATCCATCTGAAAACGCCATCTGTCACCACTCGCTGGACGTTCAATTGCAGTACTGGCGTGCAAATTCTGGCCTTCGTCGACGACGAACAGCAGTTAACGTGGGAGTGTGAAGCTGCGCGGCAAAGTTCAATGAACGGTCGTTGAGGAGGCACTGTCGGTAGCCCCTTTGTTCTTCTAGGCGGTCAGTTGCTCAACAGTTGCTCGTCTGTGCGCCCTTACACATCTCCGCAGCCGCCTTTCACCCCTGTCAATCTATCGCTCTTGGTGAACATACCTGCCGGATTTGAATAGCGCCATTTTGCAGCTTACGGTGTATTTTAACCATTTACTGTGTGCTTTAACCACGTCGTCACGCGGACAGTTTACAAACTTAGCCATTTCGGAAATATTTCCACCCTTGCCATGAAAGCCAATGACAGTGCCCTCTTGGACGTCAAATAAATCGCTCCGTTTCCGCATTAGGACAACGACCGCACTATTCGCCGTTTCCCCCTTCTCCTCCCACCCGTCCGACTCGCTTTATATACTCTTCGCTGCTCGCGCCAGCACCTGCCGTCTGTGAGTGTTTATTGCACGTTCACGTCGAACATACACCTATCTCCATCTACATGATTACTCTGATATTCGCAATAAAGTACCTGGCAAAGGGTTCAATGAATCACCTTCAAGCTGTCTCTCTACTGTTCCACTCTCGAACGGCGCGCGGGAAAATCGAGCACTTAAATTTTTCTGTGTGAGCCGTGGTTTCTCTTACTTTATCGTGATGATCATTTCTCCCTATGTAGGTGGGTGCCAACAGAAGTTTTTTGCAATCAGAGATGAAAACTGGTGATTGAAATTTCATGAGAAGATCCCACCGCAACGAAAAACGCCTTTGCTTTAACTTCTTCCAGTGAAATTTCGTGTTGTCGTAACAATGAAATCAGCCTCAACTAATAATTAATTAGAGTTAAATTACAATGTCTGATGTGTGGAACTATTCCTAGTCGTGCACTGACGTGGAACCTAACAAGGTCGCTTAACACCATGGCAGCTCTGTCCATTGACAGCGCTACGAGCGCGTCTAATAGAGGTCACCGCACACCTGCTATCCAAATGTGGCTGCGGAAGCGAGGAGAAAGCGTTGCGCCAGGAAACTGGTCCCGTATGCGGGTCACGGTCGCCGCATCGCGAAAAGTGTGGGAGGGGAGGCAGCTGGTGAGAGCGCGCGCATGCGCAGTGCACGCCGAGCCCTCGATCAATGCTGCAGCTCGCTGTAACTGCTGCCACAGCCAAATAAGGGCCGGCCAATTGGTGTTTCTCTCCGCAGCCGCACTTGCCTAGAGACAAATAAGATAAGAAAGCGAATCTTATTCCGGCTAACAAAATTATAAGGTCTACAACTTTCCTTCCGCCGTTTTGCAATATACGGCAGTAGCGACAAGTGGGGTTCAGGTGGTTGGTCATAGGTGTAATACAATAAGCTTAGGCATCTGAAAACATAATGCCATAAAAATATTAATCGATTTGTGATTGCATCATAAGGTTATTCTCGATTAAGTATGTCAACTTACGTACCCATTTCTCGCCATTTGCGGGAAGTTTTAATTTTCTGCTTTAACTTGAAGAAATCTGCGGCTGTGGCTCTTAAAATTCTGGGTACCAATGGTGAGGGAACGTTCAGAGAATGTTTTCAACGCCTTAAGAACGGTGATTTTGATGTCGAAGACCGGCATAGAGGGAGAAGACAGAACGTTTTCGTAGCTACTGGAACAGACGAGCCGTGCGGTATTAGCCGAGCGGTCTTGGGCGCTGCAGTCATGGACTGTGCGGCTGATCCCGCCGGAGGTTCGAGTCCTCCCTCGGGCCTGGGTGTGTGTGTTTGTCCTTAGGATAATTTAGGTTAAGTAGTGTGTAAGCTTAGGGACTGATGACCTTAGCAGTTAAGTCCCATAAGATTTCACACACATTTGGCCATTTTTTATTTTTTTTATTTTTTTGAAACAGACGAAGACAGTCACAGGACACCATTATCGAAAGCAATTGATGCGTTCGAGCCCAGCACGGAAACACAAACAGCCACAATACAGCGATAGACACGTAAAGGTAATTTTGCAGCAGGTCAGTGCTCGACTTCATGCCGCAAAACCCGTCAAAATATACATGGAAACGTTGAAATGAGAAGTCCTATCCCTCTCGCAGTATTCTCCGTACGTTGCTCTCTCTCACTACCACCTTTTTCGATCAGTGGCATACGGTCTGGCTGACCAGCACTTCCGATCATATGAACAAGTGCAAAATTGAATTGATTCATGGATCCCCAAGAAAGACGCCCAGTTCTTCCGCAGCGGCATTCGTATGCTATCCGAAAGATGGGAGAATGTAGTGGCCAGCGATGGGTAACACTATGACTCATAATTTTTTTTGGTAAGGTTTTCACAATAAAGCCACGAACTTAGAGAAAAAACGGCGGAAGCAAAGTTGTAGACCTAGTAGAACAAAGAAAAAGAAAGGGGACCAGCTTATAAAATTCCTTGCATTCTCAGTCGAAATCTTTCCTACTCTCGTGACTCCGCACATTCACCTTACCATCATCTTCATCGGTAGCAGGGGAAGTCTAACGGCTATAAAACTGAAAGAAAGTCTGGAGTGAAGGCTCAAGAGGTATGGACATGCGAAGAGATATCAGACTCACACTGCAAGAAAGAGACGGTAGAATAAGACTCCGAAGAAAGATGAAGACCTTGGATTTGTACGGAGGCATGACATAAACGACAAGTTTAAATCGAAGAAAGTTCCCAAAGGCGTCGATTCTGCATAGAATATCAAAGGATATAGCAGCACAAAGAGAAGAAGAATTCTTATCAATAGAACAACATCGCTTCCAAGTTTTCATATAGATTTTTGATGTGAAAACGCCTTTAACATTATTCCAGTTTAGTTCTCGCCGAAGTTCATGGTGTGACAAAACAATATCACCCTTATTTTCGTTATAATACATGTATTGGAGGCCGCGAGGCTTTCTTATTGTAAGAACAGATCAGAAGTCCATAGACTCTCTTTGCGGATGTTTTGTGCTGGCTCAGTTACGTCATCGAGCGATCAGGCAGCAGTTCAACCATCGACCAAGCCATAACTTATAGCAACGGACGAATGGCGTGTGACTGTTTTGCATACAATTAAAACTGGGTAAGCTAAATAAAAGCTTTAAATTAAAAAATTATAAGAAATAATTCACACAAAAGCACGTATCGATTGTAACAGAAATACAATATAATGATGCACCAGAAACGGTGCCAAAGAACTAAATAATCAAAGACTCCTAAGAACAGAAGACGCTAATAAAATAACTCGACTGATAGTACTTTTTTTCTACCAAGTTCTATTGTTACTACTGCCATTGCTAATAAGTCATGCACGAGTACACATTAAAGTGTATCCGTTAGTTATAGTTGAAAAGAAAAGCTGTGCAATGATTTTTACTAATACTATAAATATACTGAAATGTGTGTGTGATATCCTAATGGACCAAACTGCTGAGGTCTTTGGTCCCTAGACTTACTTATGCTAAGAACAACACACACACCCAAGCCCGAGGCAGGACTCGAACCTCCGGTGGGAGGGGCCACACAGTCCGTGATAGGGCGCCTCAAACCGCTCGGCCACTCCGCGCGGCTATAAATATACTGAAAAAAATCCTAACACCAATAAGGAGTTCTGCGAGATCAACAAAAGTGTCGTAAGGTGTAGCGCATCATACTGCACCTGCTGCAGCAGTTGGCACCGCAGTGACACAACGAACCATTACAAAGCGGTTACCCCAAAGATAGCTCGGAGCCAGCATGCATTCCACTGACCACAAACCATCTCTGTTTTCGACTTCAGTGGTGTCAAGTGTGAGCTCACTGGAGGGCGGAATGGAGGCCTGTTGTGTTTTCTGATGGTGGTGACAGTGTGTTGGCTAGGAGAACGCCAGGTGAGCGCCTGCAACCAGCTTGTCTGTGACCTAGACACACTGGACCTACACCCGTAATTACGGTCCGGCGTGCGATTTCGTATGACAGCAGGAGCACTCGTGAGTAAGCCGCGCAGCCTGACTGCAAATTTGTACGTCAATCTGGTGATTCGACCTGTTGTGCTGCCATTCATGAACAGCATTTCAAGGGATGTTTTCCAAGAGGATAACGCTCGCCAGCTTACTGCTGTCATAACCCAACCTGCCCTACAGTGTCGAATTGTTGCCTCAGCCTGCTGGATCAGCATATCTGTCTTCAAACGAGCATGTATGGGGCAGTATCGGACAACAAGTCCAGTGTCATCCACAAACAGCATAAACTGTCTCTGTATCGGCAGACCAAGTGCAACAGGCATGGAACCCTATCCCATAAACTGACATCCGACACCAATACGTCACAACGCATGCGTGTTTGCATTCTTGCATTCAACATTCTGACAGTTACTCCGGTTATTAATGTACCGGCATTCACATTTGCAATGACTTTTCTTGCGCTTACATTAACTTGTGAGTTCGCCACATTAACCACTTACATATGTTATGCCGGAAATTTCATTACCGTGTATTGGTGCTGGATGTTTTTTCCGTCAGTGTACCATTTTCATTAACGTTGACTACAATTTTCTGGTGTATAAAGACTACTCTGTTGTCTGGATACTGCACTGAGACATTTGCTTGATATTACCATCGCTTTGCCTCAAGACTAAGCCAACCATTCCTGTTCTGTCAACATAGTGAAGAAATGGAGAACCAGACTATGTCAAAATCATCTAGAACTGTTCTTGACGCCAAAACATTATCTCCACGTCAACAGAGTGATCTAAAACTTGAAAGAAGAAGAAGACTTGAACAACTGGCTTTAGTGCATATTATAACGACCTGGTCTATAGGGAGAGGGCAGATTCATCCCTGGGCTTCCAGTTAAACGGTGGTAAACGGTGGTAGTATTCATAGGTGTTATTCAAGTAGCGTTACACAGCAGTTCGGCCGGTCTCAGGGTCGCACTGTGCCGTGCAGTCGATTGTAGAATATGCGCTGCCCCCCCCCCCCCCCTCTCTCCCCCACCGCCTATCACGCCGGGGGTGACGTCTGTTGTCCTGAGTCAAGTGAAGTTGGCACCGACATTCGAGAAATAAACATTTTTTTGCAGAATTCTTGGTATATATGCTTTAGTTCTAGACTTCTCTGTACTAAATTTGAATAGTTCTGCAGAATTTCCCGAAGAAAACACTAGCAATGGGGAAAGTTTTAATGTTTTAAAAAATTATTTGCCAGTTTGCGAAAATCACAGTGTGACCACAATTCTGAACAGAGGAGGCTAAAGCACCAGTCCATTTAAAATTATATTAAAACTGATCATCTCTCAGTTATAAAGGAGGATTCGAGTCAATTTCCATACTTGAAAGAACAGAGTGAATGTGCTGCAGATATCAGCAGTTGGACCAAATATATTGAAAAACATAAATACCAAAAGGGTCATTTGAAAGCCGATTTTTAGTTAGTGAACAAAATATAATACAGATTCCTAGTGCCAGAGGAACAGAGCCGATTAGTTCAAAAACAATTTCATTGTTAAAAATGAAATCTGATAAGCTTTTCTCATATCCAAATGATTCTGCCGTAGTAGTTCTGGCATTCATTACACAGTGAACATTTGCTAGAGCTAAGAACTTTTGTAAATAGATGTGTAGGGCTATGTCTCTTTGAGACGATTCACAGTGAATAAAAAGTCTACAAGCAATCTTTATTTTAGGCTGGGTATCATCGGCTGGGACTTCTTCTAGTGAGCAGAAACAACAAACAACTCTTAGTTCTCTCTCTATCTCCTCTCCCTCTCTGTCTCTCACACTCACTCACTCACTCTGGATTTCATGACATGATCCAAAAAAATGTTCAAATGTGTGTGAAATCTTATGGGACTTAACTGCTAAGGTCATCAGTCCCTAAGCTCACACACTACTTAACCTAAATTATCCTAAGGATGCGAGGTGCCGGGGCTAGCTGTGTATTTAACACTAAATTCTTCTCGAATCTTCATATGGAAATGATGCTCTAAGCCCTCCCCCTTTCTAACTCCGGCCTTTGCTGTTGCACATGGATTAAGAAGAAACGCGAACTGACTGTAATTGACCCTGCAAGTGGAATAGAAAAGAGTTTGGCACCTGCAATAATTTAATTGGATAGAAACTAATTAGATAAAGGAAAGTTTTATTAACGTAGTGAGAAATGAAAGGGTTGCTCTGCCGATTAACAAAATGAAAGTTCTGCCCAAAATAACAATTTGATTTATTATGACTAAACTCAAAATAATAAACAAAACACATGAAACATTTACAATACATCAAATTGGACACTCAAATAAATGCTGTGAAGGTGAAGTTGTCCATAAACTACACTCCTGGAAATGGAAAAAAGAACACATTGACACCGGTGTGTCAGACACACCATACTTGCTCCGGACACTGCGAGAGGGCTGTACAAGCAATGATCACACGCACGGCACAGCGGACACACCAGAAACCGCGGTGTTGGCCGTCGAATGGCGCTAGCTGCGCAGCATTTGTGCACCGCCGCCGTCAGTGTCAGCCAGTTTGCCGTGGCATACGGAGCTCCATCGCAGTCTAACACTGATAGCATGCCGCGACAGCGTGGACGTGAACCGTATGTGCAGTTGACGGACTTTGAGCGAGGGCGTATAGTGGGCATGCGGGAGGCCGGGTGGACGTACCGCCTAATTGCTCAACACATGGGGCGTGAGGTCTCCACAGTACTTCGATGTTGTCGCCAGTGGTCGGCGGAAGGTGCACGTGCCCGTCGACCTGGGACCGGACCGCAGCGACGCACGGATGCACGCCAAGACCGTAGGATCCTACGCAGTGCCGTAGGGGACCGCACCGCCACTTCCCAGCAAATTAGGGACACTGTTGCTCCTGGGGTATCGGCGAGGACCATTCGCAACCGTCTCCATGAAGCTGGGCTACGATCCCGCACACCGTTAGGCCGTCTTCCGCTCACGCCCCAACATCGTGCAGCCCGCCTCCAGTGGTGTCGAGACAGGCGTGAATGGAGGGACGAATGGAGACGTGTCGTCTTCAGCGATGAGAGTCGCTTCTGCCTTGGTGCCAATGATGGTCGTATGCGTGTCTGGTGCAGTGCAGGTGAGCGCCACAATCAGGATTGCATACGACCGAGGCACACAGGGCCAACACCCGGCATCATGGTGTGGGGAGCGATCTCCTACACTGGCCGTACACCACTGGTGATCGTCGAGGGGACACTGAATAGTGCACGGTACATCCAAACCGTCATCGAACCCATCGTCCTACCATTCCTAGACCGGCAAGGGAACTTGCTGTTCCAACAGGACAATGCACGTCCGCATGTATCCCGTGCCACCCAACGTGCTCTAGAAGGTGTAAGTCAACTACCCTGGCCAGCAAGATCTCCGGATCTGTCCCCCATTGAGCATGTTTGGGACTGGATGAAGCGTCGTCTCACGCGGTCTGCACGTCCAGCACGAACGCTGGTCCAACTGAGGAGCCAGGTGGAAATGGCATGGCAAGCCGTTCCACAGGACTACATCCAGCATCTCTACGATCGTCTCCATGGGAGAATAGCAGCCTGCATTGCTGCGAAAGGTGGATATACACTGTACTAGTGCCGACACTGTGCATGCTCTGTTGCCTGTGTCTATGTGCCTGTGGTTCTGTCAGTGTGATCATGTGATGTATCTGACCCCAGGAATGTGTCAATAAAGTTTCCCCTTCCTGGGACAATGAATTCACGGTGTTCTTATTTCAATTTCCAGGAGTGTAGATTGTGACATTTATGACCAAGTGGTATGTGGAGCCAATTCCTTGCAACTCAAATCTTACGAGAAACACCCAGCCAACCCAACATTAATTGCTGCTACAGTAGTGATACCTCCGACGATGAGCACCCAAGACAGAACAAAGTTAGAAAAGACGAACAGGCGCGCTCTGCTGAGCTTTGATTATCACCTAGCAAAATTGCCTGCTTTGCCGGTGCTGCAGACGTACATTACCAAGCTGTCTTCTTAACTGCAAGGACACGATCTGGCATACCGGAGGCGATGGCTGGTTGCTTCGACGTCCCGTCGTGGTGATGATAATGTCGTGAGTATAGCCCGAAACAAATTCTCCTCGTCTGGTTGTTCCAGACTAAAGACTTCCTAGCAGCACAAATACGCCTCTGAGGGAGAGGAAGGGGGCTCGCTACACAATCACTGACGGTACAGTGAGTGGTTTTAACAAGAGAAGTCACACAGTAACTCCAGTACAGTCAGCTTTAGCCAAAACTGCTCAAGATGGACAACATAGGCCGCTTGTACACAGAATGCTAATTGCCAACTGTTACCAGAAAGTTACGTTGAAGTCAAAACTTCGTCAAACAGTTACAATTAAATGAAACTGGGGTAAATGAAAGTATATTAGACAGCCAACGGGAGGCAGGCTGTCCAGAGCAGCGAGAGCTCAGTCTTGTAACCTACTCCGACCAAAAGCCGAGAGCCGACCCTCTCAAGAGCACCCGTACAAGCCGAACACAGAACATTCCCACCCCCACGACAGTGGCCGTGGTTAAACATTCCAATCAGCAACTCGAAAACCGGCGGAAAAATTCCACTCTATTGCCGATGCACTACTATTCCACCAATGGAGATACTTGGCACCAATTTCTGCGCCGATTTTGCTACGTCACGGAGCTATCCCCTGAGTAAGCCAATCACAGTTATGATTTTGCAGAAAACACGGGAATTTGCAGGCCAAGACTGCCTGGGAACACAAGTCATTCCCACACCTCGCTGGTAGCCCGCCAGAAAGTGTTTTCACTAAGTTTCTGCGAAGTAACGGAATCTCTAGCCCAGCCGCTCTTATGACAATGTCAGCGTCTGGAAAGCACCCACTCGACTCCCTCACACCCAACGGCTTAACCCTTTCAAGATCAGAAGAACCTGCCTGTCACCGGACCACCCGGGTGACGAGAGACACTGCGTGGGAAGTCCATGTATGAAGGAATAGCAACTTTTCACCGCATGCAATTAGAGAGGAAAATCGAATTACTCATGCCACCTCTCATAGCCCCTACGCCATTTTAGATTGTAATTAGTGAGTGGTTGGCTCACTTAGGAACAAGGTAGTGAGTCAATCGCCCAAGAACAATCTTGCAAACTGACTACACATACAGCACTCTATAAAAAAATCACTGCAACAGAAGATGCAGCTCATAGAGGGAGGATTATTTATGATGTAGCCAACTTCACCTTCTTAATATGGAAGTCTAACACTCACATCACACATCTATACCGAGGAAGCTCCTTCCAAACACCGATTCACACAGACATTCACACTCTAAATATGGCCCAGGCATGTGAGCCAAATCTGGAGTAGAATATTCTTTACAATCAGAGTTGGAGTGCTCCACAGTTAAATGTCCAAGATGTTACAACAGTTTCAATCATTAAACTAGCCTGAACTGAATCACACATGATACTATTTAAGTTAACAATCTCTTTGTGAGCTTTCAGAATCTAATTACAATCCCTGATTCATTCTGTCTCCCTGCAGCAAGAATAACCTTTACAAAATGTTCTCTGAACTGATGGTCCATTCACAATGACAGTGATGGTAACAGCTTCAGTTTATGGGGGCTTCAGGCACACTATTTGCATACACACAACAATAAGTACAGAATTAAAAAAAACATGGCATAGAGAACAATACAGTAATTTGTGCGCCCTACTCTATTACTTACATAAGAATTACATTGCAAGACACAAACACATACAAGGTATAACATAAATTACAAAAACAACAACAGAGAAAGAAATTTAAAAAAAAAACAAGGTTCATGGGGTGTCAAGTTGTGCTTGCACATTGCACAATGTTCATGACTGTGCTGAGAATGAGACACTAAATCACATTGTTAGAAATATTCGAAACACTTCACAATTTCGTTGGTTTCTCTGAGGGGGTTGATCTGTTGAGTCATATGCATTGATGCACGTGGTTCCATGTCTTTAGCATCGGAGGGGGTTTTTGGGATGGGGCCACAGTACTGACATCACATAGTTCTAAACGTCGGGTGTTGTTGCTACGTTGTTGCAACAGCAATAGGGTGTGCTGGAGCATCTGCAGTACGCTGTTGAGATTGCAGCAAGACCCACGCATGTGATCATGGCAGTACGGTAGGAAGACATAGTGATAGGCTCTCCTCACGTCGATTAATTATCTCTGACGACTACTAGTTGGGATACATCACTAGTCCAGATCTCTTCTCTCCTTGGACAGTACATTTCCCAATACTGCAGTTCGACGAGGGATGATGGCATGTGGAGTGACTCCACAAGTGTGTGAGGTCATCCAGACAGGATTGAACCAGGAGCGACGATTGCTACAACTGCTCTCTAAGTGAGAGGAGAAGTTAGAAATGAGACAAAACATTTGTTAGAGTTTGTGGCACGATACTGCTTTGTGTATGCAGATCAGCCAATGCTAGTGAGTTGTAAAAACTCAAACAGGTGAGTATATAGCGTCTCTTTCTGTCCTGAGGCACATGAGGCGCAGGTTCTGACACCGTACGTAATCTTCGTGTACTCACGACAACGTGGTCTGCCGTAGGGAATCCCTCCAAACGGCTGCCGCCTCCGGACAGCTAGCTGGCTGTTGCGTCCTGGTCGCGTGTCAGAGTCAACGGCCAGCCTCACTTTCGCTTGTGGCCCGGCGAAGGTTGTCCCCCGCCTAATCCCTCAGGTAGACAGCCCGGCGACCGTCAACATGTAGGACCGGATGCTCTCGCGCCCTTCTCGTCAGGTGGCGCGCTGACACTCCCCTTCTTGCAGATAGCCGATGACCTCTTGTTTTTGCTCCAGCTGGCCTCTGCATTGCCACTATTCCTGTCATCTGCAGAATTCTGACAAAAATCTTATGCCTAACTTTTTCCCATGACCTTCTATGTTATAATAAATTTACATAACGATACATTGATGGTCTGTCATTTCAGACACTCTTATTTTAATTTTATAGTTATCAATCTATGGCTATCATTATAACAAAATATTGGTGTATCTAATCTAGACATGGAAATAATTTATCTTGATATTTGTGTAGAGACCGATCTCACTACTGTACATGGTGTGTGACGCTATATTGGATGAACAACTAAATGTGCGGGCCCGCACTAATATTACTATTACTTATATAGATCGCCAGTAGACATGCTCAAGAATTAGCTACCATTTACCAACGATCTACATTCTATGTCTTTTGAATAAATTATGTTATTATGCAGGTTGAAGTTTTACTTAGCTATAAAGAACATGCAACTATTCTACGTTCGCTCTCCCGTCATCCCTCCAACTCGGGGTCTGTGGTTTGGTGACCAGAAAAATAGCATCCCAACCGGCGCGCGCCAAACATTCCTACCTGTACTAGAAAAACCCCACAATATTAAGGATCTAGTTATTGCTAAATCCTAAAGTTTAACGTATCCTAGCATATGCTACTCTTTTTTTTACCTTATACAACACTCTTACATAATTCCTGTTACGCTGAGATGTCTCGTTGCTCGCCTCTATTGACGACGATAGTGATGTGCGCGCCGTTCGAGATGGCCTCCGAGTTCTCACTACGCCTCACTGAAACTCCAGAGACTGGGTTAGCCATGGCGATGCAAGACAATAAATTTATAGTTGCAACTTCTTTTTCTATGTGATGCTGTTTTAGTCATCAAAGTGCACCTTTCCAGAGGCAATGTAATATGACCGAGCCAGGACTGGTTCCTGTTGAGGATTCCGTCGCCCACCACACGCCAGCTACACAGTATGTCACGAATCTCAAAGTATAATTCCTTGGTTGTTCATCTGTGACAGTCACGAACAGCACGCTAAATCCCCAACCAGCGCATTGGCATGGTAGGCTTTATGCCCGGATTTCTACCGTCTGGTGCACCATTGGAGTCAAACGCTCACTGACCCCGACTTGCAAGACAACGATGCTGGCGCATCACTGTAAAAACTATACTGCCCATATTCATCCTCGAAATCACGCAATATATCACAATCTTGCAGTGCACTGACGCGTGCCTGCAAGCATTGTTATGAACGTCTCGCGAACCGGTTGTGGCCGCTGTCGAGCGTATCACGACTTCCCAGAACGCATCTAGGAGCACGTTCTTGTATGCGCCCGTTTGTGCGACATCTCCTCACTCATCACTATCCCTCAACATGGGCACCAGACAGGAAAGGACAAAAACATTGCTCATGGAATGGTAGTGCCTCCTATTCCATCGACATTGTAAGTCGCGAACGTAAACCAAAAAGGATAGCGGCAGTAAATTCTTATGCGAGACAACGCAATCTTAATTCATTAATGCAACGATTGTTGTTCCCTGAAGAAAGGTTCATGTATTTGCCTATTCTGCTATGTACACCACTTAAACTACCATTATTCCACGAACTGGTTTGTGTGAGAGATGTGGTGGAGTCGTAAGGACTAGCGCCAATCCCTTGTTAGACTTCCCCTCCTCTGACGTGCATTAGGATTTGCAGGTCTGATTTCAATCTCCTGGTTTTCTTGTTGTCCTTGGTTTCGCTCTCTCCAATTACGGTCGCTTTGCCGTTCGTTATTCCTCCTGCCCCAGAATCCTTGTCTAGATTGACCCTGTTCCCTGACGTCCTGGTTTCCGTGTCTCTGCTTTCCATTACTTTGAATAGCGTAACCTTGATTTCCGTAACCCTGGTTTCCTAACTGACCAGTGCGGTTATGCCATCTGTTGTCGCCCTCCCTTTCTGGTCATTGGTATTTATTACTCTGCCCCTTCTTCCTGTCCTTTCCATCTTGTTTGTCAAAGACAAAGTCGAGTTCACATAAGAGACTCTTGAATGCTTCTATGTCAGTTGGTACCTAACTGGCAATTTGGAAAAACAAAATCTGATGATTTCTCGCTTGCTATATGGACTATCTAAAAATTTATTTTTCTTGAGTAAATCATCAAAAAATTTGGTTGTGCTCCTTTGCCCTGACACTTCCAGTTCAGGACAAAATATTATTTCCTCTTTAATCCTGTCTTGCTTTTCCTTTGAGCAGTAGCTCCGCAGGAACGCATCAAAAAATTCCTGATAAGTCTGACACGTCACTGCCACATCCCGCATCTTTTCCGCGGTTTGGCCTTCGATGTGTCCACACATAAATTCTAATTTTGCCAGGGTTGGCCATGATGACGGCACTGCCACACCCCGCATCTTTTCCGCGGCTTGGCCTTCGATGTGTCCACACATAATTTCTAATTTTGCCAGGGTTGGCCATGATGACGGTAACTAATTTGTAAACTGCATCACCCAGCTTTTGGGATGCATCAGCCCTCCATTATCTCTGGACTTTTGGAATTTTAGTATTGACAGGAAGTGATTGTGATCAAAATCCTGTCCGATCCTCGCACTGGTGTTGTCACTCGTTTCCGATACTTGCACATCTGCTGAGTGCCCTGATCTATCTTGCTGATAACTGTGGTGTGCTACCTCTGTATCACAGTGGAAGTGGCATTCAGCATTCACTCTTCTAAGTGGACTGCAATTATTGGAGCTATTACTCGCTGTTTCTGCGTATGCATTGTTAGTGCCGCACTCTGTCACTGGGCACAGCGGGCTTTTCCTCGGAGACACAATTCTGTGTACTCCATCATTGGTATCCGAACGCGCAGTGCTCGTGTGCCCGTTTCGATCTAGTTTTGCTATTCGACTCTCTACTTCTTTCATTCATATCGTGATGTTCGTAACCGCGATATTACCTAGGGTTTTTAAGAACGCCGGGATTTTGAGTGGGCTTGTGTCGCACGTCACAAGCGACCTGCGAGTTGAGAAGTTACTTTTGCGATTTTCATTGATCCTGTTGCTGCCGTTTTGGCTAGGCCTGCTACTTTTTGTGCT
The DNA here is from genome assembly GCF_021461395.2 of Schistocerca americana. Classification (NCBI taxonomy): domain Eukaryota; kingdom Metazoa; phylum Arthropoda; class Insecta; order Orthoptera; family Acrididae; genus Schistocerca; species Schistocerca americana. Next base: position 719,793,446 of record NC_060122.1, on the reverse strand, counting down.
ACCATTAATATTTGTTTTGCTTCTCCACAGTCTTTCTTTATTGTTAGTAATTCCCCACGAATTTCCCCTATACGCGAAATTATTGCCTCAGTGTCCTTCTTACACTGTTCGTCAGCTTCTTCTTTCTCCTTCTTGTGCTGTTTGCCAGCTTCTTCCTTCTCCTTCTTACACTGTTTCTCAGCTTCTTCCTTCTCCTTCTTACGTTGTTTCTCATCTTCTTCCTTCTCCTTATGTTGATCATCAGCTTCTTCTTTCATTGATCGTAGGAAGTTTAGTATTAGGTTAATGTCATCTTTTTGATCGTCGTCACACATGGGCGATGTAACTCTGGACACCTGGGCGCTAGAGCTCTGACGTGACCGAGCTGGCCTCTGTCTGCACTCGTTCGTTTGACTATAAACTTTTGTTACCGTCACGACCTGTGTGCCTGTCTCTGTTTCATCCTCCACCTCACTATCATAATCACGGTCGCGACGTTGCTCTAAGATCGCGTCCAAATCACCTTCCTCATCAATGACCCTGTCGTCCTGTGCTGCTAAAAATGTGCCCATCTCATCTCCAAACCTATTCCCATCAATAACCTGCCCCTTATCCATTATGCTATCCTCTTTTGTTTTAGTTTCGCTCAATAATGGTCGTGCCTTACTTCTCGTGATCATTCATACAAAAACAAATTTACCTAAAATGTACAATAAAAATAATCTACTCATAATATTTTTACACATAGATATAAAATTTCAACACCGCCATTCCAACACTGTAAATACATGCACGATTTTTTGTGGTACAGAAATTGCACACAAACCCGACAAAGTGTGATGTGGTACGGACACCATGTCAAAGAACTACAAAAAACAATGAACAAACAAAAATTGTAATCACGTGCCACTACTTAAAAACAAATCGTAGAACTACAAGAAAAAGAACTTAGGTATTAATCATTAAAAAAAGTAGAGAAAAAAATGGAATGTTCCTACAGGGAATACTGTTTGCTTATCAGTGATTCACAGGAAAGATCCTGGCAGGGTCGCCATTTTATGCGAGGTGCCGGGGCTAGCTGTGTATTTAACACTAAATTCTTCTCGAATCTTCATATGGAAATGATGCTCTAAGCCCCCCTTTTCTAACTCTTACTTTTGCTGTTGCACATGGATTAAGAAGAAACGCGAACTGTCTGTAATCGACCCTGCAAGTGGAGTAGAAAAGATTTTGGCACCTGCAATAATTTAATTGGATAGAAAGTAATTAGATAAAGGAATGTTCCATTAACATAGTGAGAAATGAAAGGGTTGCTCTACTGATTAACAGAATGAAAGTTCTGTCCAAAATAACAATTTGATTTATTATGATTAAACTCAAAATAATAAACAAAACACATGAAACATTTACAATACATCAAATTGGACACTCAAATAAATGCTGTGAAGGTGAAGTTGTCCATAAACTAGATTGTGACATTTATGACCAAGTGGTATGTGGAGCCAATTCCTTGCAACTCAAATCTTAAGAGAAACACCCAGCCAACCCAACATTAATTGCTGCTACAGTAGTGATACCTCCGACGATGAGCACCCAAGACAGAACAAAGTTAGAAAAGACGAACAGGCGCGCTCTGCTGAGCTCCGATTATCACCTAGCAAAATTGCCTGCTTTGCCGGTGCTGCAGACGTACATTACCAAGCTGTCTTCTTAACTGCAAGGACACGATCTGGCATACCGGAGGCGATGGCTGGTTGCTTCGACGTCCTGTCGTGGTGATGATAATGTCGTGAGTATAGCCCGAAACAAATTCTCCTCGTCTGGTTGTTCCAGACTAAAGACTTCCTAGCAGCACAAATACGCCTCTGAGGGAGAGGAAGGAGGCTCGCTACACAATCACTGACGGTACAGTGAGTGATTTTAACAAGAGAAGTCACACAGTAACTCCAGTACAGTCAGCTTTAGCCAAAACTGCTCAAGACAGACAACATAGGCCGCTTGTACGCAGAATGCTCAATTGCCAACTGTACTCGGAAAGTTACGTTGAAGTCGAAACTTCAGCAACTTCGTCAAACAGTTACAATTAAATGAAAGCATATTAGACAGCTTGTAACCTCCCTCTCACTTATCGACCTTAATGACAGTAAAAATTAAACAATCCATGGCTGCAGCGCCTGGGACCGCTCGGCTAATCCCGCGCGGCTCACAGCATGATCCAACTGAAATGTTACATTCTTCTGCAATCTCTCGGACAGTCAGTCTTCGACTGGCACACGCTATTTCGTTGACGTTCCTGACATGAGCGTCGTCGATAGAGATCGGAGGGGTCCTGAATGAGGGTCATCTTTAGCTTTCGTCCGGCGATTTTTAAACCGTATTTACTGTTTGTAACACCGAGTACGGCTTAAACACTCATTACCGTTGGCTTACTGCATCATTTTTTTGGTGTGTCTCTGTAAAGGTTTTCTTGAGTTTCATGCAAAATTTAACTCAGACGTGTTGCTCCTCTAACTCCGCCATCTTGAAATTCGCAAACCGTGTGACAACGGTGTACTCAATATACCACTGAACAATAACTGACAGACATACAGAACAATAAAGCTTCCGGCACTTACACATTAAAGACACGCGTGTGCAGGGATGCCAACTGCATGTCGCTCCAACATACCATTGGCGCGAAATTACGAATGTTTCGGAATTTTTTGGACAGATCTCTTACAGTACTTGTCCTGTCAGCTCTTCCTAGGGCACTCTGCCCTGTCTGCCAGGAGTGTCTTGGCGTAATGTCGACAACATTACTTGAATAACACATCGGCTGCGCTGGTCTCTATTGTCTGACCATGGCTGGAAAAAACTTTAAGAAACATATTGTTCGGGAGCCGAACTTTTTCGAGACGCAGTAATACATTATGAAAGAGACACCTTGCTGTAAGATAGTGGTACATAAATTTGGATTGAGTCTTTGATGAGTTCACTTCAGCACCACTGTCTCCTCAAACACTGAAACTTTGCAACTAACAAGGCTACTCATCGTAATTACACCGATTTATTCTCTCTTTTCCTTTCACATTTGGCATCAGTAAGGAAGTTTTGGTAAAGTATGCAACTGATAAACTGCCTATTGGCTTCTATCTCTGCCAATAGGCAGTTTGTCAACAAGTGGCCACATAAGCCTTAGCAATTTTGTGTGCAACTGATAGCTCCGTCACACGTCTTTGAAAACTATGAGTCAGATACTTGGCAAGAAGAAAAGAAAATCGTTCATCTCAGAAATGTCAACATCCACCGCGACAATTTTATAGAGATCAATAGGTTGATACATTAGTAGTGTTTACTTCCCTCCTCGCAAGATGTACCTGGGACACTTCATAGCACTTATCAGGTCTCACATGGAGTGCTCCATTTGTCAAAAGCCTTCAACTGTCGGAAATGAATCATAACAGTGCACTTGCAATCTGAAGAAAATGGAATATCACGCAGGGAAAACAATACGTGTGACACACACTAATAAGCAATAGCTTAAACACCTCTTAGTCACCTTGAAGCAACGCGTCAGCTCTGCAAGACATCGAAACTTTCCGATCCATAACCGCCAAACCGTCTGAAACTAGCCAGGGCGTAGCAGTTAATTAGCAAATACTTATGGTCGTTTCTCGGCGAACTCTGAGCTGCAGTAGTTATAAAAGAATTTTGCGAGAATCCGCTGCATCGAAATTTGTTGGAACTTGCTAGAGTTCTTGACTGTGTAGCTAATGAGCTGAGTGCCAAGAGAAATTTCAAGAAGTTCGGAATGACTCGTTGTTTTTTTCAGAATTACATATTTGTTGCGTAAAACTGTGCTCACAAAATTCTGTCGGAAAACTGAGGCACCGATGGCTGATTCGCCCTGCTTAGACCTATATCTATTTCTGCTTACGTCATCCATGATTAGAAACAGAAAATTTATAAATTAGAGTCAAAATCTTGATCGTTTATAGCGACTAACCACGTCCAGTTACGTTTTAATTTGTTCCTCTTACATTGCAACGTGAATTTTTACACAGCTTTTAGCTTTTAGTATTGAAATTCATAAAATGTGTTCGATAACAATGCTTTTTATTAAGCTGCTTATATCATGAAGATTATTGGTTGAAAAATGCTCCTAACATTTGCATGAGTTTTTTCCATAAATACTAACGAAAAACTAGTTTCACTTCTTCTAAAAGGTATTCTGGAATTACAAAATGAGAACTGTTTATCTTTTATGTTCAAATGTCGTTTAATAACAGCACAACAGGCGCAGTATATGCTTGCTCAAGTCGAAACGAAATTAATGACAGAATATGAATCAGGTTAATAAACTGAGTTTGAGGTCACCGCTTCATGTCATTCTTACCCCAACGATAATATGATGGCGTATTTCACGTCGTCCACCTCTCACGAAAACTGATATTGGTTGGAATAGGCTCTAAGGCGCAGCATCTCGCTCAATATATACAGTATACTCTGGCTTTAAAACTACAGCACCATGGAGGTGGCAGCGAGAATCATCGAATTGGTATGCAGCGCAACCATACAAAGCAGGTAAGAATGATGTCACCTTCATTCTGTGTACTTCACCAGTGTTTCAAAATTTCTCAAATTGCTTTTCTTTAGAACAAATGAAGATTCTTACAGTCTAATATATCACTCTCTAGCATTCTGTTTGTTGTAGTAGATGGACGCATCTGCGTGTTCTTGCGCTAGGTGACATTGTTGTTGTTAAGGAGCACATATCATCCTCCAGAGAGACAAAGCGATTATGTAAGGGCTTTATTTATTAATACCAAATATTATGGATCACTCCCTCAATGAAATTCGGTATTCCTAAAGTTTTAGGACTAAAAAAGAGTAGAGCCTGACTGGAAGTTTCCTGCCAAGAAGAAACCGACGACAAACTTTAATTAATTTCCGCAGATGCCTAATTGTCTTCGTGCAGAGTAGGAATACAGAGCACCCAACAACGAGGAACGCGAAACTTCGGTCACTGTGCTCCAGGATGTAGCGACTTCACTGTAGTCTTCGGATCTGAGTCAGAGAACAATATAACTGTGAGGAGAGTATAAAAGAAATACTCATAAAATTTATGCACTGATTCTTCTCTTTCATTAACTTCTACGCCGAATGAGATCTTGTAGTCTGCCAACCACATGACAAAGGAAAAATGTGTGGGGGAAGTTTGTGTAGATTTGGACTTCACGAAAACTAAAGACATCAAAACACAAGTTAAAATTTTAATATCAATAAGCAGTGCGTGTCGAAGTGCTGTTTTCAGTAGAATTCTGTACAAAAACGTATATGAACATAAGCACTGAGTGTAATGGCCGGCTGGACGGAATGGTCAAGCGGTTGTAGGCGCTACAGTCTGGATCCGCGCGACCGCTACGGTCGCAGGTTCGAATCCTGCCTCGGGCATGGATGTGTGTGATGTCCTTAGGTTAGTTCGGTTTAAGTAGTTCTAAGTTCTAGGGGACTGATGACCTCAGAAGTTAAGTCCCATAGTGCTCAGAACCATTTGAACATTTTTAATAGCCGACAACAGCCACACAAAGAGCATTTAACATTGCTGAGAGTGAGTGGTAGAAGAAAGAAGCAATTACAGATCGTAGCACGAAAATTTTAACTACACAGTTGGTGAAGGGAAATTTTTTTTGGTGTGTTTAGAATAAGAATTTTGTGTTTATTCTGTGTCTGAAAAAATTATTTAAAAATGGCTGCTAAACGATGGTCTTTTTGATGGTAGGTAGGTTAAAGAAGTGGGTGGCAGAAAAGGATAAACAAATGGCAGAAATGCGAAATTTAATGAATAGGACGTAATGCCAAATTTAAAGTGGTAAAATGCTATAAAGAAGGCATTTAACCAGTACAAAACAGAAACAGATCAACATCTAGAAGATTTATAGACGCTACATTTGAAGAATACGAAAACTATCCCAATAGCAACATCAATAAAATTAAGGGCAAGATAAATGAAACCGAGCGAGCGCTGGAAACCAAACTAATAACGGTATAGATATTATAGTGAATGCTATATCAAACTCTGTGGAAGAAATGAAGTTTCACATTCAGTCTATGCAAAACGCATTTGACGAATTTAAATGATGTAGAATGAATGGGACAGAAAAATGATACCTAGTTATTAGCGCACATTTTCGGTGGATAGGAGTCCAGGCGGTACGCTATAACAGAACAGATTAGAATTCATTAGTTAGCAGACCGTTCCGACCCGACGTTGTTTCAATCCCCCTTACAAGAAGCCACACAGTCCAATCTAACTACTTACTTAAAGGGACATTGTACGTGAAATTCGTTGAAATTTGACATTTTCTGATTTCTGCTCCATAATATACTTTGGACTTTACTGAACATTTTTGTTTATAATACATTAAAATCATACAATTGTGAGAACTTCAAATAATTTCGCGGCTATGCATATACTGCCAAATTTGAGCAGTCATATCTTGGAAACTACACAGTCTAGAAGGCTGTGAAATGCTTTGTTTTGTCCCTACTGCTACGTCTCAGAAGTTGGCATTACGAATAAACAAATCAGTCCTTTGTTTCTGATACTAGTTTTCGTTGAAAGTAGTGTGATTATCGGCTATTTTTGTAGTAAGCTAACGGACAAAGTAATTGACGAATTACAGGAATATTGTGGGAAGGCCATTAGAGAAGATGAAAAGAACTGTGCGGAGCTCTTGCTTTCATCGAATATCAACCGCTGAAAAGCCATGTGATGCTTTGTGTCCACCTCTACCAAACACTTGGTGTAAATATAGGCAAGCTGAATTTTCTGGCACCCTGCATGAATTTACACATAAAAATTCTCTTCCTAAGGCAGCAATGGAGGCAATCAAACCTATTTACAGAGATTTGGCAAATCCTGAGCTACTAAAGAAGTGTTTACATGGGAAAACCCAGAATGTGAATGAGTGCTTCAATAATATTGTGTGGTGCCATGTGCCTAAAAATATATTTGTTGGCCTTATGATTCTAAAGTTAGCAGTGTCTGATGCTCTAACAACTTTTAATGGTGGTAACTACGAAAGACTTAAGGTTCTGGAGAAGTTATGGATGAGATTTGGACAGAACACAGCTAAAGGACTGCGGGAACTGTATGAGCTTCGTGTATGTGAAGCAGAGTTAGCTGCCCAACAAATGACAAAAGATGCAAGACAGAAAAGAGGGGGTATGCACTGGGTTGTTGTGACACTTAAGAAGACGCAGACTACAGGCCAGAGCAATTCTAGTGCATAAAAGACGCAGAAATGTGAGTCCGTATAAGAATTTGTAATAAAAAAGTTTCAAACCTGAACTACATTTTTTGCAATAAATGACTCGTTTTCTAAAAAAGTACTGATGGTACAGGGATGAAATTTTCACAGCATGCCAAGTGAGAGATTCAACACATATTGAACCACAATAATTAAAATATCCTGAGTTGTTTTGTTTTTATGTTCATTTATTTACAAAATTCTGTTAAAAAATTGAGTGTTTAAAAAAAAGATAATATGCCCCACAACACAATTTCAGTAACAATTCTAGCAGAATGTATCTAGAAATGTGCATTCAATAATTATGGAAAATTGTAAGTTGGTGTCTTAAAAAGTTTTCAAGATACTGGGTCATAAAGTTCGATAATTTAACTTTGGCGGCATAGGACATACAGTGTCCCCTTAATGACAATTCGCGGCATCCACACCAGGAAGGAAGATGTACAACCAGTCTTTTCATGGAATACTTCCCCAGAGATGAAGCGACAGCCACAACATTAAATTTATAGGAGGAATTGCGCAGGGAGACGCTGTATTGTGGGCTGCTGAAGCCTCAGATAATTACAATACATGCGAAAAATCGGTGAAAGATATTCTACAAAAACCACCTAGTCCACAAGAATATAGGAAATATTAAGTAAGGAAGAGCTGCATTCAGAAGCACTTAATCTGTGTCAAGGCAATCTCTGGCGCAATTTTGAAAATTATTTGAATAAGACTAAATATTGGAAACGGAAGATTTTGCAGACCGATGTCCTGAAAATTTTGAAGAACCATCTCCACATGGAGACCAGAGACATACTATTAAGAATACCGGATGGAGCTATCGAAACATTTGTAGACTCTTTGGACCTGTTAGAAGATGGTCAAGAAACGGACGGTGAGCGCACTTCCGAAAGATAGCTAACGCAAAACAAAAAAGATACGTCGATACTGGCATATGTGAAAACCGCCCAGTGTGAGGAAGGATTGACGTAAGAGGCTCAGCGCGAAGTGTAATGCGTCACATGGCGTACCAAAACAGAAATGTTAAGAGAGACTTTAACCGAGGAAAACTATGGGACAGTTGTCATGTAGACGGAACTGGAAGAGGATATAACAGAGGAAATTCGACAGAGAGGAAGTAATAATGAAATAAATTTGAATCTTGCACTGTCAATCAGGGGAAGTAAGACAACAGACAGGGAAATGAATAATAGCCAGACGTAAGTTCAGCTCCCCGGGCCATTGGGGATCGCGTGGGCAAGAGAAAATCCAACTCACTTGGATCCAAAATGAGGAACTAATGAGAGACACTTTAAATCAGGAACCAACTACAAATGAGAAACATCATTTGAGACAAGCTGCCCACAGCACTAAATGCAACTGAGAAAACGTAAAAGCAATACAAGCTTCTGGATCATGAGTTTAACTTTCGAAGAGAAGTGCAATCAGTGCAAGAAGAACAAACAGTTTCCACAAGTAATGTAGGTTATGTACCGGATTTTGCAACTTAATAAAAGTCTTATTTAGACCATACAGCCGGCTGGTGTGGCCGAGCGGTTCTAGGCGCTTCAGTCTGGAACCGCGGGACCGCTACTGTCGCAGGCTCGAATCCTGCCTCGGGCACGGATGTGTGTGATGTCCTTAGGTTAGTTCGGTTTAAGTAGTTCTAAGTTCTAGGGGACTGGTGACCTCAGATGTTAAGTCCCATAGTGCTCAGAGCCATCTAAACCATTTTAGACCATACACATTTAGCTTTCTTCAAACAGGCTTCTATGGTCACTGCAACAATGTGCTTTTTCTTACAAATTTTTATGCACAGTTCGTAAACAATTTTCATGTTTTAAATTACTACGATTGAAAAGTACTAAATTACAATTACGCTGATAAGCAAAAACATTATGACCACTGCCCAGCGCGATGCTGGATGCCGCCTGGTGGCGTTGTGGCACGTGACGCGATAACAAAAGTATGTTACAGAACAGACAGGGACGTGGGATTAGCGAAGATATGGGCTGCAAAAGGGGAAATCCAATGAGATAAGCGAATTTGACAAAGAGCAGAGTATTATTACGCGCAGCCTCTGAACGAGTATCTCGAAGAAGGCGAAGCTCGAATCTTCGCGTGCTACTGTCGTGAGAAACTATAGAAAGAGGTAGAAGGCCAGTGAAACTACCTCTAGATGCTAAATGGTTGGACGTCCACGAATCTTCACAGAACGTGGGGTTCAGCGACTTGTCTGCTCTGTAAAGTAGGACAGATCGTGATTTGTGGCCCCTCTGCCGAAAGAGCACAATGCTGGTGCACGAACAAGTGTTTTGGAGCACACCGATCATTGCACATTGTTGAACATGGAGCTCCGCAGCAGACCGCCCCTACGTGTTCACATGTTGACCCAGCTACATCGTCAGTTACAATAGCAGTGGGCACGGGACCGTCGTGATTCGACCGTCGACCAATAGAAACATGTCGGCTCTTCTGGTTAATCACATTTTTGCTACACTTGGTCGCTGGTGGTTTCCACAAACGCAGTTGGTGAGGTAAACGGTCGCTCGAAACGTGCTGCGCTCAATGCATGCAGGCTAGGGGGAGCAGTATTATGCTATGGGAGACCTCCTGCGCTTGCGTGGGACCTGTGGTAGCCGAAGACACGCTGACAGCTGCAAATCACATGCATCACTCCACGCTTCGTGTCTTCCCCGACTGCGATGTCATCTTTCAGTAACATAATTGTCCGTATCTTGGAGCCAAAACCGTGCTACAGTGATTTGAGGTGTATTATAGTGAACTCATGTTGATGTCTCGCCGATAAAAATTCCCCTGATGCAAATGATATGGAACCCATCTGGGTCGCTATCGAGGGCCATCACCGCGTACGCAAATCAGCGGCCCGTTATTTACGCGAATTGCGTGACCTGTGCGTAAACATCCAATGCCACATACCAGCACAAACCTACCAAAAAACTGTCGCATACCTGATACGCGGAATCAGTTACGTATTTCGTTCCAAAGACGGACCAAGCTATTAAGCAAGTGGTCATAATGTTTTGGCTCATCAGTGTATCACTCACGATTTTTTTAACTTCATTCCTAAAATGTTTGTATATATAGGAGTTCGTTTTTAGTTCATTGCACTTCACTGAAACATTATATTTTCGTTTTCATGTCATGTAGATCCCTTCACAGCTCGTGCTCTTTATTCTGATGTTGCAGGATGCAATCGTCATCAGTATGGTTTTTGTGGTTGTAGAAGCCCCTGCTATTCTAGAGCGTATGTGTTTATATTTTTCGAATGGTGTGTGTTTCGGTGGGGGGGGGGGGGGGGTTGCAATATTTAACATTGTTTGATAAAAGTAATTTAAAATATGAGAACTGATTACGATGTTGGCAAACATATTTATAAGAGAGACCTCATTGTTGCATGACTACTGAGGCGTTTTAAATAAAGCGTAACGCATTTTGGCCATATTAGACTTTTGTTATAGTAGCAAAAGACGATAAACAACCTATAATACCTGTTTAACTGCGACTGCAGAAATGAGGTGTAACGGCTAAAAAGACAAAAATTCTAACGCTACCAGTGAGCAAAATTGAAGTCTAGGGGGTGTCAGGTAACTAAACATGTCCAATGAAGATTTAAGCTCATGTCGAAATGGGAAATTAGTGGCAAAATGCTGGAACACATATTTTTAGGAGTGGAAAATCTGGTGGTTGGCTGCTTACGAAGGATTTATTTTTATAGAGAATGTTAGAAGAAGAACTGACTTAGTTAAAGCTACATTACAAATCCGAGAAAAAGTAGAAGTGGAAATGAATTTGACTGATAGCATGGATGGTCGATGGAAAGGATGTGAATTAATGGATGTTAGAGTGGCAGGTAAAATGACAGGCCGGCACGCCAATAGAACGGCTATGGCGATATTGCTCACCTTTACTGACCCTGAGTCCTCTGCTGGCACGATGTGTCTCAGTACCGTACTCATGATGTGACATTTGTGACTTGCCTAGGTGTACGTGAAAGATGTTTGGTCAACAGTAACCCAGTAGTTCTGCAAGCAAAAATTCTGCATTGTCAATAAATTTCATTTCTCTCTCAGACATACATATTTACATCTTCCAATCACATCCCGCGCCGGCCGGTGTGGCCGTGCGGTTCTAAGCGCTTCAGTCTGGAACCGCGTGACCGCTACGGTCGCAGGTTCGAATCCTGCCTCGGGCATGGATGTGTGTTAGTTAGGTTTAAGTAGTTCTAAGTTCTAGGGGACTGATGACCACAGATGTTAAGTCCCATAGTGCTCAGAGCCATTTGAACCAATCACATCCCAGTATTTTCAGCCATTAAATGGAAACGTCCAATCAGAATATAGCTGCCATCTTGGCATGTTCAAAAATACCCAAATGACCTGAATTTTGCGCCATGTCCAAAAGTATTCAAATAACCTGAATTATTTATCAAAAATATGTTAGTACCAAGTCTAAAATGCCTGTCAGTATATACACTGAAGAGCCAAAGAAACTGGTACACATGCCTAATATCGTGTAGGACCCCCACGAGCACGCAGAAGTGCCGCAACACAACTTGTCATGGATTCGACTAATGTCTGAAGCAGTGCTTGAGGCAATTGACACCATGAATTCTGCAGGGCTGTCCAGAAATCCGAGGAGGTGGAGATCACTTCTGAACAGCAAATTGGAAGACATCCCAGGTATGCTCAATAACGTTGATGTCTGGGGGGTTTAGTGACCAGCGTAAATTTTCCTGGAGCCACTCTGTAGCATTTCAGGACGTCTGGGGTGTCGCATTGTCCTGCTGGAATCCCTCAAGTCTGTCGGAGTGCACAATGAACATGAATGGAAGCAGGTGATAGACAGCATGGTTACGTACGTGTTACCTGTCAGAGCCGTATCTAGCCGTATCAGGAGTCCCATATCACTCCAACTGCACACGCCCCACGCCATTACAGAGCTTACACCAGTTTGAACTGTCCCCTGCTGACATACAGGATCCATGGATTCAAGAGGTTGTCTCCATACCCGTACACGTCCATGCGCTCGATACAATTTGAAGCGAGTCTCGTCCTACCAGGCAACATGTTTCCTGTCATCAACAGTCCAAAGTCGGTGCTGACGGGCCCAGGCGAGGCGCAAAGCTTTGTGTCGTGCACTCATAAAGGCTACACGAGTGGCCTTTCGGCTCTGAAAGTGCACATCGATGATGCTTCGTTGAATGGTTCGCACACTGACGCCTGTTGATGGCCCAGCATTGAAATCAGCAGCAATTTGCCAAAGGGTTGCATTTCTGTCACGTTGAACGACTCTCTTCAGTTGTTGGTCCCGTTCTTGCAGGATCTTTGTCCGGCCGCAGCGATGTCAGAGATTTGATGTTTTACCGGATTCCGGGTATTCACAGTACACTCGTGAAATGGTCGTATGGGAAAATCCCCACTCCATCGCTACCCCGGAGATGCTGTGTCCCATCTCTCGTGCGCCGACTGTAGCACCGCGTTCAAACTCACTTAAATCTTACAAAACTGCCATTGTAGCAGCAGTAACCGATCTATCAATTGCGGACCGCAGCGCCGTATTCTGCCTGTTTACATACCTCCGTATTTGAATACGCATGCCTATACCAGCTTCTCTGGCGCTTCAGTATATAGTCTACCTTAAGCAGTGTCCGTACTGCCACTAAAAACAGTGTTTCCAACTGAAACATGTTTCCAGTGGCAGTGTAGTCATATTTCAGGTGGAAACGTTGTTTCCTGTAGTGTTTTGCAACTGGTTTTGAAACTCTTGTCACTGTTCGTGTACACACAGGTGGCAACCAGTTTCTGTAGTGTATTCGCATTATCTGCAGCGCCACTTGTGATACTGTTTTAATGTCGTCTGTTGCATTAGGCTGAGTGACGAGAAAATTGTAACGATACTTGGTGCTGCACTATTAACACCGGAAGATGAACGCAAACAAAATGAAAGCCTTCGTCGTCGTCGTTGGTGGGCAGGAATAACTTGCTTTGGGACATGAATATGGAAGACAGCTCTGGTTTCTTTAACTTCACTTGGATATCATTTAATGATTTCGAATTATTACCAAATATGATTGCACCATTTGTTTAAAAAAATACACAGATTTCAAGAACACAAGTACAGTCAACCAAAGACTTGCTGTTAAGTAAATGGAGAACACTGTCAAATATGCATATTAGCTAACATTTGTTTGTTCTGTATGTTGTTACAGAAATCGTCCTCCACTTTGTCGCAGTGTCGCTATGAATGTGGCAGGGAAATCAAACTACTTGTTGATGCCCCTGACATATCCACACCATGACGACGCCAAACTGTGTCTATTTGCTCTTTTAATAGGATATCATTCAGCTTGGCTATATTTTTAGTTTTTCTCACCTGTGACAGTTATCACTTCATTGATCCCACATACTGCCTGTAGATTCTGCATTCACCATTAAACTGCTCTTCCTGTCTCTTCATGCGTGCTTTTTTTGGACGAGATACCATTTTCCCACCCACTGCGACGACTGCATCTTCGTTCCAGCATCAAAGGCGTACCCCCACGTCTCATTGCATGTTATGATGTTCTTAAGAAAGTTTTCATTGTTATTAACAGTGGCAAGCAGTTCCTCGCACATTTCAACACGAGTCTGTTTCTGATCTTCATTCAACAAATGCGATACAAATTTTGCATTAACACGATGCATCTCAAGTTTTTCACTCAAAATTTGATGCCATATCCTACGCTGATGTCAACCTCCTCAGCAACTTCCCTAACAGTTAAACGACGATTTCCGCGAATCACAGCACGATCGCTATCCACATGGCCATCATCTGTTGATGTGGAAGGACGTCCAGACTTGGAATCGTCACAGACCGACATTATACCCTGTTGAAAAGGTTTTAAACCACTCGTAGCACTACGTGCGACTCATACAGTCCTCCTCGTATGCTTGGCTAAGTATCTGAAATGTCTATGTGAAAGTTTTGCAAAGTTTGTAGCACAATGTGACACACACACACATTGTTTTTCAAGCTCCCTCATCGCACTAATCCGATGAGCAGGCTGTACACGTGCTTCCTTCGCTTGCTAATGTTCTGAGCGACGCGAGGCAAATGGAAGTTTGTTGCCTAAGGCTACCGCTAGGTGCGCTCAGTAGGCGCAGTGCGTTCTCTCTGCTGGTTGGCGCGCTGTTTCATAAGTTCGGTTTCTTTTTGAACACACCCACCCCCCCACCCACATATATATATATATATATATATATATATATATATATATATATATATATATATATATATATATATATATAGGGTGAGTCACCTAACATTACCGCTGGACATATTTCGTAAACCACATCAAATACTGACGAATCGATTCCACAGACCGAACGTGAGGAGAGGGGCTAGTGTAATTGTTTAATACAAACCATACAAAAATGCACGGAAGTATGTTTTTTAACACAAACCTACGTTTTTTTTAAATGGAACCACGTTAGTTTTGGTAGCACATCTGAACATATAAACAAATACGTAATCAGTGCCGTTTGTTGCATTGTAAAATGTTAATTACATCCGGAGATATTGTAACCTAAAGTTGACGCTTGAGTACCACTCCTCCGCTGTTCGATCGTGTGTATCGGAGAGCACCGAATTACCTAGGGATCCAAAGGGAACGGTGATGGACGTTAGGTACAGAAGAGACTGGAACAGCACATTACGTCCACATGCTAACAGCTTTTTATTGGTCTTTTTCACTGACGCACATGTACATTACCATGAGGGGTGAGGTACACGTACACACGTGGTTTCCGTTTTCAATTACGGAGTGGAATAGAGTGTGTCCCGACATGTCAGGCCAATAGATGTTCAATGTGGTGGCCATCATGTACCGTGTGTACCGTGATGTGCCTACAACCCCAAAGGATACGAAACAACGTATTGTGGCAGCCTGCAGCGACATTACACCAGATGTACTGCGGCGTGTACGACATCATTACGCCAGAGATTGCAATTGTGTGCAGCAAATGTGTATTGCCGACATTGTATGGCAGTTCGATCTGATATGCAAACCACACACTTGAGCGGTATTCAAGTAGGGGCCATGTAAATATTTCGCATGCAGCAATGTTTGTATACAAACTTCAGCATCCTAGTGTCCTAGCAGTGAATTGGAGCCTGCCGTTTGCTTTCCCTACAATTGAGCCTTTGTGTTTGTTCCACTTCATATCACTAGAATTTGTTACTCCCAAATATTTGTATGACATATTGACATTGTGATGATAATTAATCTTATTGTGAAAGGCTGTTACATACTTATGTATTTTGAGGAACACATAACTTTACATTTCTCCATATTTAAAAGGTAGTTGGCAGTCTTTGAAACAGTCTGACTTTTTATCTACATCGAACTGGATATTAGCCCAGTTTTTACAAGGCAGAATTTCCTCACAGGTAACTGCGTCACCTGTGAAAAGCCTGAAATTATGACTGATACTGTCTCCTGAGTCATTAATGTAGGAGATCTGTTCAAAAAATTCCGGAACATCCGTAATTTCGTGCCAATGGTGTGTCGAAGCGAAATGCGGTTGGCATCTCAGCATATCCCTGTGTTTAATGTGTAACTGCCGCAAGTTTCATTCTTGTACGGTTGTTATTGTTCAGTGCTGTATCGAGTAGAACGTTGTGCTGCACAGTTTGCGAATTTCAAGATAGCAGAACAATGCGTCTGCATTAAATTTTGCGTGAATCTCAAGAAAACCTTTACAGAGCACACCATATGATGCAGGAGGCCTACGGTGATGAGTGTTTAAGCCGTACTCGGTGATACGAATGGTTCACACTCTTTAAAACTAGCCGGATGTTAAAGATGACCCCCGTTCAGGAATCCCTTCGACGTCTACCGATGACGCTCATGTCAGGAACGACAACGAAGCTCTCCGTGCGTATTGAAGATTGACTGTCCGAGAGTTTGCAGAAGGATGTAATATGACGTGTTATGACGCCTGCAAGAAAATGTGAGAAGGAAACGGCCTGAAATGAGGCGAGACAAAAAAATGGTTCAAATGGCTCTGAGCACTATGCGACTTAACTTCTGAGGTCATCAGTCGCCTAGAACTTAGAACTAATTAAACCTAACTAACCTAAGGACACCACACACATCCATGCCCGAGGCAGGACTCGAACCTGCGACCGTAGCGGTCGCTTGGTTCCAGACTGAAGCGCCTAGAACCGCTCGGCCACACCGGCTGGCGAGGCGAGACAATTCATGGCTCTTGCATCAGGTTAACGCACCCGTACGTGCGAGACACAAAGAACGAAATCACTGTTTTGCCTCATCCTCTGTACTCTCCAGACCTGGCCACCGTGGACTTTTGTTTTATGTCCAAAAGTGAAAACCCGTTGAAAGGACAAATATTTCCAACGATAGACGAGATGAAAGAAAATTCGCAGATAGCGCTTCACACAGTCCAGAAAGAGGATTACCAAGACTGCTTCCGGAAGTGGGAACGGTATTAGGAGCGGTTTATCAAATGTGAAGGAGAGTATTTAGAAGGAGACCAAGCACATTAAGTGAAAGGTAAGAGTAAAAATACTTTGTGGACAAAATCCGGAATTTTTTGAAGAGAATTCATATATTCTATTTGTTTATTGTATGTCAATACACATGCGAGGATTTCAAAATTCCTACATGTCAACATTTAAACACAGCTCTCCACCACACAATAACACAAACGACGACAGCTATACAGGGATTTCAAGATCTTTTATGTATTTTGTCACACCACTCGTCGCTGTCAGGAAATCTTCGAAATAACTCTTGTAGGACCATGTGGGACGTGTTGATACAAATGATCATTTGTCTGTCACTCTGCACTGCAGTCTCATGATGGTGATGAAGATTTGCCCCACCTGTAGAGAGTGTCTGCACATCTTCCATGGCCCGTTCAGATGCAGTTCATGGTAGCCCAAATTGCCTGAGATTGCTCAAATCCAATGGGGTTCTTCTGGTTGCAGGGTAGTTTCAGGCAATGTGGAGCGCAGTTTTGTTGCCAGCAACGTTTCCATCCACCCGCGAGAGTCCTGGCTACGACAGGAGTGCGATGTCTTGATCTTAGTCTCTTCTGCTCAGCAGGGAATACATTGTTCAATATTGGAACGCCGGTTTATCGGCAGTCTTCTGCCATTCATGCAATAGCCCGCCCTTTCATCTGATCTCAGGAGGTGGAATGTGGCTCATGATAGGTAACCAGTACGTGTGAATAGCTCCTACCGACCCACTAATAATGCACATGACTTTGTTAACTTGTACATCTATCATTCGTTTTTACGTGCAGACTATTAAACTAGACAGGCACACAGTACTCTGCTGCTGAGTATACCAATCCGAGTGCTGATACTCGAAGAGTGTTTACTGACGATCCACAACGAGTGCCACAGAGTTTATTGAGAATGTTGTTTTTGCTTTTGAGGTTACCAGATGCTCGTGTCAAGTGCTCCTTAAAAGAAAGTATCCTATCTAGAATGATCCCAAGGTATTTTGGATGCATGTTGTGATGAGCTTTGTCTCCCTCAAAATAGACGACAAGGGCTCTGTGTGCCAATCTATTGGACAATTGAAAACGCAACTTTTCCTGTTTTATTTGAGTTTGGTTGTAACCTCCATTTACGGAAATATTGGCTTAAGATGCCTCGATCAGAAGTTAGGATTTCTTCTGTTGTTTCAACTGTTTTGTGTTGGGTGGCTATTGGCCAGTTGTCTGCACAGCCAAACTTTCTGGACTGTTTTCGAGGAATATCAGATATATATATATATATATATATATATATATATATATATATATATATATAAATTAAACAAGAGAGGAGCAGTGCCAGATCCGGAATTACTCAATACTTTTGGACAGCTAGAGTCTTTTCCCGTAGTTACTGTAAATGTTGTCAATTAGTTTTGTTGCCTGCATGGGACAACTTTTAATACTTTATAAAGCAGTCCATGCCCCCAAACTTTGTCATTAATGTATAACATGAACATGAACGATTCTCTACTAAACTACTTTGTGACACACCTGAAATCTATTCAGTGTCTGTATATAATTCTTTGTATAGGATAACTTGTTTCTTGCCTGCATAATGAATACCTCTCTTCTACTTGGTAAGTTACTCATCAAAAAATTATCGATCCAGTAGCAAATCTAGTTAGATATACAATACAAAATTATTTTTTATGTGGTAACACTGAATCAACAATGCTTCAAAGGTCTAAAGACCCTTCATTTTCTCGTATTCATGCTGGTGTGTCTCTGAGTGTCCAATATTGCTGGATACCATAAAGCTGAGGCTCGGTAACTGTTTGCTCAAATTATGAGACTTGGGCGCTAGATGATTCTGATATACGCTCTAATTTTAAGTGCTATCATCCAATGATAAATGATTGTTATAACAACATATCAGTATTTTTTCCAGTTTTTCTTGTATTAGTAAAATTACTTTTTACCAAGTATAATACCTGAATTATGCACTGAGTCACTAGTGACAAAGTAAGGAGTCTTACTTACAAAATATGAATCCAAAGTTCTGCAAAATCTAGAGGAAGTGGTATAAATTACGATATCTTTGTGACATGATCCCTATCATTTATGTGTCTTCATCTGTCTTCTTTTGTGTCTTCCTTCGTTACTTTTCCTCCTCCTGGCCTTGGTCTGTTAAGATGTATGTATCATTCAAACACACATAAATGTGAATAATTATTTATATCGTTCAAGTGATGACTCTTGTTTTATTATTTCTTACCATTAATGTCTTTAATACATTACTGACAGATTCCCAAGTGGAGGTGTGGGTGACTCTTATTGCATGAGCGCAAATAACGTGCTTGGGAGATGTTTATTTAGCTGCTATTGTGGCCATCTCGTTGAGATAACTAGGAATTGTAGTACTTGCTTAAAAAGTGCATATCATTTGATTATAAAAGTCTGATTACCCAGTGTGAATCAAATTAGTACACTCAAGATATTCCAAATATTCATGAGCACGAAATACGAAAACAAGCTAGTTGATCCGCGAGAATAATATTTTGTGTCTTACAGATTTTAATCCATAGATCTTTCGTCAGTTTAATTTGCCCAGTACTAATTAGTGTGAATTAAACTGTGACGTTGCAAAGAGCAGGAACAGTACATTGGTAGGTTTAACGAGCAAAATGCCTCAGCTGTCACCTTGATGGCC
This sequence comes from Schistocerca americana, assembly GCF_021461395.2. Classification (NCBI taxonomy): domain Eukaryota; kingdom Metazoa; phylum Arthropoda; class Insecta; order Orthoptera; family Acrididae; genus Schistocerca; species Schistocerca americana. The sequence goes on along the minus strand of NC_060122.1, from coordinate 719,773,965 downwards.
TTTGAATCGTAGAACGAAACGTCGATTAAGTTTGATAATATTTTGCAGTCCAGAATCCCAAAGATATTATTCGTACAGCCACCGGATGCAAAAACATTCGTTCATACGTCGTCGCTGTGATCTTCAGTCTGAAAACTGGTTTGATGCAGCTCTCCATGCTACTCTATGCTGTGCAAGTCTCTTCATCTTCGCGTAACTACTGTAACTTACATCCATTTGAACCTCCTTACTGTTTTCATGCTTTCGGTCTCCCTCTACAACTTTTATTCCCCGCACTTCCCTCCATTACCAATCTCATAATACCTAGATGACTCAGAATGTGTCCTATCAACGTCATCAACAGGTTGTGCAACAAGTTTCTTTTTTCTCCAGTTCGATTCAGTACTTCATCATTAGTTACCTGATATCCCCATCCAATGTTTACCATTCTTTTACAGCATCACATTTGAAAAACCTCTACTCTCTTCTTGGCTGAATGTACTGTGTGTCCGTCAGATGTAATACACAGTGATAGCTCTCAATTGGTGCCACACTCCGCAGTCTCAGCAAGGTGCCACACTTAATATGGTCACTCGACACCTAAGTGGCGCATATACCAGGAACTACTTTATGCTCCCTCAACAAGATATTCAATTAGGCCAGTCATCTGGCATCAGAGACAGCGCTGAAGCTCAGAAAAATCTGATGCGTCTGCCAGAAGACCACTTGCTCACCCGAGCACCAGATTTAAGCAGCCACAGCCAGCATTCTGCCCCTTCCAATTGTTCCAGTTCCAGTTGCTTAGACTCGGGAGACAGTTTTCTACAGTTATCGTCCAGCAATTGCCAACATGTTATCTGTAACTGCTGACCTGTTCCAATTACTGTGCAACGGTACTTAACGGTTATTGCTGAGTAGTTGCTCTTCTAAACAGAATCCCATATGAGCAAACCAGTTGAATCTTTGCCTGTGGTTACTCATACTTTAGGCACTTAGGCTACGCACGGCTCTGTTTAAAAAGAATAGGCCGATGTAATCTTAGGGTCGAGCAGCGCACGTCCGATTTCACGCCTTGCAGCTAGTTTGCTGTAAATAATAATCTGAAGCAGTGATTCGCAGTCAAATAGTCTATGCATTGGCTAGAATAGTGAGTTAATAAAATACATAGAAATACAAAATAAAATCTAAATGAATAATTCAATAACAGGGGCTCTATTCTACAATCTTTAATTGATATAGCTGACAGAGAATTATGTTGAATAAGTTTATTCAGGAAAGGACATCCCAAATAAAAGAAAAAGGTCCTAGATATTGAGTGAAAATACAGACAGAAAATACTCTTATCAAATGCAGTAAAGTTATGCTAAGAACATCATGAGAATACTATCAAAATCCCCATGCTAAACTGCAATCAAAGATACGGAATAATTATGTACGTTTCGACGTACTTGTTGCATCTACCAGCTCAAAGCAGTTCAGAGTCCAACATGATGGTTTACAAATTAACAAACACAATACAAAGAATAGCAAACATACTCTGTCTATCCTCACTTCCTTAATACAAACATAAAAAGTTAGAATCCTACTCTGGAGCAGGCTCAGACCTCTCGAAAAAAAAAATCCCTTTAAAAGTTAAAGTATGGTAACGGTCATTCACCGTCCAGAATCTATCACCCAGTCCACGAAAACCCACAGAACACCACAGACAAGTCTGCTTTCTTCCAGAACCAACCTCCAAGTGTCCAGAATCGCTCCCTTGAGGTGTTCACTCCAAACGTCCCAGTCTCCACTTGACTTCTGTAGTGTTGCGTTACTATCTGTTTTTCCATTGGCTAAAGGCCATCACCACCAAAAAACGTCGTTCTTACGTTCCACAAACATAATTTGATTGATTTTGACCACTTACACGACCAATTATATTACAACAATTTGTAAATAAAGAAATGTTATAAACATTCAGTCACACTCAAACCATTCACAATAAATGTAAATGAAGATTTGTCCATAAATAAGTATCCAGTATTTTTGCACAATTGTGCTCATGATAAATGACAACAGATAGTCATTAATATTGTCCAAACAATTATTTAGACCTGCTTGTCAGGAATGTCTTTTGGCACTCTGTTACAAAGATGGTGTCAGCTAACACATGCGACTGACCACTTCTTAAATTACCATGTTTTTGTATTGTGAGTTGTAGTTAATATTTAAATAAAGTTACTGGCAAAATATTAAGTTGTTCATTAAATAAATACAAAAGTACAGCAAAATATGAGGTATTCATGCAGTATTCATTTGCTATGAAATTGTGGAGGGTACAATGTTCTGACAAACATTTGCATAATGAAAAGATATAAAAAACATAATAAAACAAGAAACAAAACAGGTATGGATACGTAGCTTTCAGTGATTTTAGCTATAGTGCAATGCTATCACCTGAGATTTCGTATGTTGAAATGACAAAGTGCTTAAAAGTTGTTAATTCAGAGGTTCATTGTGAAAATGTTTAATCACAGTGAATTATTAACATTTGTTGCTTTAAAAATATTGAAATTATTGTTGTGTCGTTGGATTACTTCATTTTTCTGGGATCAGTGATGAATTCACAGCTGCATTAATATTTGATTATACATTATTATAGGCCCTCAAAGAGCTGCAAGCTTGTCTTTCAGTTTGTCTGACATTTAACCATTTTTGGAGCAATTTCTGCTTCACAAAGAACATGCAAACAATAGCCATCCCAATTCCCAGCTTTGGGATTTAACCATTTTCGGCGACGCAGCTCGTCCTTGTACCAGGCTGTCCTGTACCCGTTGCTGCGGTTTGCCCTGCCATGGTGCTTTGGCTAAGGTGGCCATGCAGCACTCTGAGCGCCAGGAGCGCACAAGCAAATTCACTTTTCCTCCTAGCAACTCCATGCAGCCAAATCGCCTGCTTACAGACACATAACGTTACAATTGGACAGTTAATGCCGAGTCTTGGAGATTAGTCATAATGATAGTCTAGGTATTTATTAATGGGGTGAACTTATAAAGCCTAACTGGAGACCAAATTAAACTTCCATTATTAGTTTAGATAGTAATCATCTACTGTGTTAGTTTAGATCAGGTTCACAACTTTACATGGAGGCCACATCTTTGTAAAAAAAGCTTAAGTTGAATAGATTTTGATGCATATTATTTTAATAAATGATTATTCTTGTTTCTCATGTGTCTCCACAATCATTCTGTTTCGGATATATTGCTCTGTGACGTGACCGCCCCTCGTAAGTGTGCAAATAAGCCACTGTCGTATGTCTACAAAGCTCTTTAGCTCAGGGTCCGCTTCCTGCAAACATATGTTGGGTACCAAAGTTACTGATGAATACAAAAGAACTGTTCCGATGTAACGACAAGCGCCGACATGAAGATCAAGAACGTAACCGCAGAGAAGGCTGTGAGACGACGTCAGCCAGTGGTATGCTGACTAGGACCGCACCACGACAGGAGCGGCCTCTATACAAATAGAAATAAGCGCTGCTCCTGCCAGCCTCAGACGGACACTAGTAGACTTGGACAAGACGAGAGCGCTAGAGGAGCCCTGACTTGTGGTCCATATGAACTTGTGTGAGTAATTGCATGGACATTGTATATACCGAAGGACATTGATTATTTGCATGTCGCCAACTGCTTGCGACAACTAGTTGTAAATACAGAGTTAAGTATTATCAATACAGTTACTGTAATAAATTCTATTAATATGATTTGCTTGTGTGTTATCTACGAGGCGTGTTTTTTAAGTAAGTACCGTTTTGCCACGCCGCGGCCGCAGCGCTGCGGTCGACATTCTGCGCATGCGCACTGGGTACCTACATCTGTTGTCTACGCACTGACGCCATTACAGTCTGATTCTTCCTTGTTTACGTTGTATACTGAGTGTTTAAGATGCCTCCGATAATCGTGAGTCCCGCCGACTGTGAAGTACGGGCTGTTAAAAGATTTCTTAGTGCTAAAGGCCTAAAAGCGATGGATATTCATCGTGAGATCTGCGCACTTTACGGAGAAAACATTATGAGTGATGGAATGGTAAGACAGTGGGTGAGAGCATTTAAAGATGGGCACACAAATATGCATGATCAACAATGGAGTGGGCGTCCTTCGGTCGTTAATGAAAGTTTGGTGCAGGAAGTGGGCAATAAAGTGAGAGAAAACAGACGCTTTACGAGTTCCTCATTGCGGGATGACTTTTCTAATGTTTCTCGTAGTGTTTTGTTTGGCATTGCGACCGAGCACTTGAATTACCGAAAATTGTGCGCACGTTGGGTACCGAAAATGTTGACGGATGTGCACAAAACCAAACGTTTAGACAATGCATTGACTTTCCTTGAGTGGTACCACGATGACAGTGATGATTTCTTCAGCGAAACTGTTACGGGCGATGAAACATGGATGGCCTACGTCACACCAGAATCAAAGCAACAGTCCATGGAATGGCGGCATTTAGATTCACCCAGAAAAGTGAAGTTAAACCAAACAGTTCCTGCCCGGAAAATCATGTACACAGTTTTTTGGGACGGAAAAGGAGTATTGCTTGTGGAATTTCTGTCTCGTAAAGAGACAATCAATGCAGCAGCTTGCTGTAAGACATTGCACAATCTGCGTCGTTCAAATCAGAACAAAAGACGTGGAAAGTTGAGCAAGGGCATCGTTTTGCTGCAAGACAATGCCCGTCCGCATGTAGGAAATCAGACCAAAGATTTCATCACATCTTTTCGATGGGAAACTCAGATCATCCTCCGTACAGCCCTGATCTTGCGCCCAGTGACTACCATCTGTTCCTGCACTTGAAGAAACACCTGGGCGGTCAGTGTCTTCAAGACGATGATGAAGTCAAAACAATGGTGATGCAGTGGTTAACAAGTCAGGCGGCAGACTTCTATGAGGAGGGTATTCAAAAACTGGTACAACGTTATAAGTGCCTCAATATTGAAGGAAATTATGTAGAAAAGTAGATTAAGGTACAGGCTTTTATTTAAAAATAAAATTATTGAGATATCTTAGCACATCTTTTTTTTTAAATTTCAAAACGGTACTTACTTAAAAAACACGCCTCATAGCTATCGAAGAAAACAGCTTCCTAGGCACCCTATAAGACCTGAGTGGACAGGATTCCACAAGAACTGCTTACTGTCTTTGTTTCACTTTTGTGCACAGACTACCTTCAGAAAAGATTTCCTAACACATACATAATTCATATAAGATATTAACAAATTCTTCTTTTTCAGAAGTGCTTTTCATACTGTAGCCAGTCTACGTTTGTCCAGAAACCTACACCAAGAGCAGCATGTGAGGGCGTTAAGGAGCGCCCCTCGCTAACATAACATGGTCCGTCAGCTTTGAGTTTTACGGTGCAGGATGAGGGCTCCACCCCCCCCCCCCCCCCCCCCCCCACATCCTATACAAAGCCTGCTGCCCGCTGGGGGTGGTATGTCAGCTGGCTTTCTCCGGGGCCTCCCATGGAGGCCGCTTTAAACTGTCCTGACTAACTGTTCCCTCGCCTCATCGCACAAGGCGCACTGTGGCTCGCTCACAGGGACCAAAGATAACTGAATTATTTCCATCTACTATAAAATTTGCTATTTGTGTGAAATGCGACATTTAATCACCACTTGCCCCACTTGGTTACTCCCAGGTGAAACGGAGAAATATTCAGAATGATTCCGCGAAACCAGATGCAAACTGCGTAATTATGTATTAAAAATGTAAGGTGGGCGAGTGATTTAGACGTTGCACGCATTCTGGATGGTCCACAGCCATTGCCACATTGCAGGCAGAATTACAACGCCCTCGGCAAACCTCAAGGCTTTTATTTCTTCTCCCTGAATTTTAACTCTCCTAAAATTTTTCTTGGTTTCCTTTAGAGCTTGCTCAATGAACAGAGCGAATAACATAGGGGATAGGTTACGACCCTGTCTCACTCTCTTAACGACCACTGCTTCCCTTTCATGTCCTTTGACTCTTATAACTGTAGTCTGGTTTCTGTACAAGTTGTAAATAATCCGTCACTCCTTTATTAACCCTGCCATCTTCAGAATTTCACAGAATTTATTCCAGTCAACATTGTCAAAAGCTTTCTCTATGTCTGCAAATGCTATATATGGAGGTGTACCATTGCGCAACCTGTTTTCTAAGGTAAGTGGTAGCCTCAGTATTACTCCGTATGTTCCAGAATTTCTCCAGAATCTGATCTTCCACTTGTTTGGCTTCTTTAAATAATATGTGTCAATATTTTGCAACCATGACTTATTTATTACATCCTTTTTGAAGTGCGAGGGTTTTTAGTCTGTCTCATCAAGTACATGCATGTATGTCCATGTACAGAAGATGATGTTATCCATATGTTACAATAAAAGAGGCACTGTGGACCATACATTGATTCCCAGGTATACTGACATCTGTAAGCAACGACTCAGACCTTGTTGACACATAACAGAAGAAACTGCACCTGATGGAACGAACTGGAACACGAAAAAGCCGGACTGACAGAAGTAAATGGGCTTTCCCAGAGCCTGATTCATTGATAATCTACATCCCCTGCATTATCTCGCATTCTCAGAATTCATCCTTTTCTGTTTATCCAACAATATATGAAGTAAATTAATGCTGTCAGTAATCTGAGTCCTTCGTATTTATACCATTTCGGACGCTGAATGAGGATCACGGCCTCTGGACTGATGAAACATGCAGTCTCACAACCCTCCTTTATCGATAAAATCTGATATTCGAAACCGTAACCAAGACACTTATCTTGAAGTGAAGTAACACATATTCCATGGGTGAACTGAAATTCACACTCCAGCTAGTCATCTAATACAAACTCGCATACTGTCGGTAGAAATTTCGAACACTTCTAAATATCGGTCGCGAGGGCCACTGTCACTTAGATTTTGCGTAGCACTCTGCTCACCAATTTCCCATACTTCTCTTCATTTTTACACCTCCAATCAGCCATTTACATACACTCAACGGCATGCATTATCGTCCTATTGTAATTTTGCAAACTATTTCTAAAGTCAAATTGCTTTTCAAACGTAGCGCCTTCAACTCCAAACAATAGGTTTCCTTAGACGTGGAATCAAGAAAACTCCCTTGTGTTGGAATAACGCCGTATAAAACACAGCAGAACATGTAAATGACTACTCTATATGCTATCAATCAGCAATAACTACGTAGTAGTCGAAAGACACTATGAAAATGAGCGCAGACTAATATTATATCTGGAATGAGAATGTCGCTCACATTTTTTTTCGGTTTCGCTTATGCAACATGGTGAGTGAATAATGGCTTCAGCGAGCAACGTCTTACACTCTTAGCCAGGCAGCCGGGGAGCACTCACCAACCAGTCACATCCGCGTAGGCAGTGCTCTGCCTTGGTCCAGGGGTTAGGTCCCCAGCCACTGAGGCAGAATACTCGCCTAAAACACGTCGCTGGCCTCCTTATTCCATCTGGAAAGCACTGTTGTGGGGCGGCGGGTGGAATTATTGTTGTTATTAAATGTAGAATGTAATGTAGAAAAGATGCTTTCCCGGCCGATTAGCAACATATGTGGGGCGGCGGGCGGAATAATTGTTATTAAATGTTCCTATTATTTATTTGATGCTGTTTGCCGTTCTCAACACTGGCTCTCTAACTACAATATTGGCAACCAGGAAGTGATTAGCAAAACGTGAAGCCTGTGATTAGATTTCCTAGTGCCCACTTCATCTGAGAAATACATTTATAGCTACAGCTTATAGCTCTGAGGAATTAGGAGATTGTCTGGGATTCATAATCAAAAACCATTTTCTCTAAAATGTTCACTGTATTCTGAAAGTCACAGACCAAAAAGAATCCACACAATCCAACTAACTACCAGAGCAGTTCAGAGTCTAATGCGCTGATGCAACTATAACTGTTCAAATTAAATGTTTAAGTGAATGCTCGCCAAAATTTGATGATAATGTTCATCAAACGCCACGCTAAATAATGGTAGAATGTCTGTCCCGCGGCGGCACGTGAAATTACGACATACGCAAAGTGAAAATAGATCATTAAAGTCATCCCAGAATTAACACTTCACTCGAAAACAATTTCATGGTTACGCGTATCCCGAGTAACTTATTACGGCATCCGAGGCTGTTTATAGCAATGATACCGACGCGACGCGACTCCCGGCACAGGTGGTGCGCTAATCAGCGTCTGGAGAGAACTGGAGCCTTTCTTTCTCGCGCAGCGTTCTTATATATAAAGCCGCGGAGCGGACGGCTAAGGGAACGCCTGATCAAATCCGCTCTCCCGACTAGCCGCTGGGTTAGTAATGCACCACTTTAAGTTATCGAATAAATCATTGCTTCCTTTGCTGATGGCTGATGAAGCTCTCAATTTAAATGTGCAATCAGCACACAGGTAAGTAATCATAATAAAAGTCTGATGTGGCTAAGTCAAATATTTTGGGCGAGAGAATTAATTTAATTACACTACACGCAGTAGACAAGCTCTGAACTTGCCTTTTGGAGATACGCTATCGCTATAGTTTTATAGTTATTCAGTTGAAACTTCTCACATCTTTATGATTATAGCGGATCTCCCTTCTACTTAAATCTAAACATCCTAGCCTTATTTATTCGCCTACTTAATCTATCTTGCTTCCTTAATTTCTAAGACAAAACCCAGAAAATTATGAATTTCAACTAAAATTTTAATTTGTGAGATCCAGAATACTATTTCTACTAAATTATTATGAAAAAGGAATCTAAATATAAATTTTTAAGTTTCTAGCTCTTTTCTGTTGCGCCAACGATTTTTACAGAAAAACGTCCAAATTTCAAAAATGGTTAAAGTTATTGAACTGATATTCAACACATATTGATTTAGTATTACTCCTGACATGATAGAAACGTTTCAGGTTATTTACTTGATTTTTAAAGTATTGCGCAACATTAGTTACAGCTGATTAGGCTGGCACACAATGGAAAGACTGATGTGAATTTTATAAGGCGTGAGTAGGCTGCTTCCCTACACTATGGAAATCAAAAATGTTTTATTTGCAACAGTTAGGTACACCTTCCAGCTACTTCTATTCGTGGATGTCTCTCCAACTGAGACATACGTCGCAGCGTTGACCCAACTTCCCAATACCCTCGTCATAGCAGGCAGCCGCCTGTGGTTTCCGCCAATTCTCTACACTATTCTACAGCTCGTTGTCTGTGCCACGATGTTGTCTTCATCGCCAGCGGTTCATGTGAGTAGAGATCAAACTCAGGGAGAGCCAATAATGGGCTGTATTGTGGGCGATCAAACACTTCCCATCGAAAATGCTGCAGGAGCATCTTCATTGGCCCTGCAGAGTGTAGTTGCGAATTCACCTAAAGAAAGAAACACATGACAGTTACATTATGAGGGCTGCGTGACATGAGGCGAAAACTCGCATCAGGCCCTTATCCTTGGTGGGAGACACTATTTTCTAGGCATCTTCATGTGCTCACTGCTCTCAGAACTGAAAAGAGTGACGTGACGCGATCGATAGGCATACTAGAGACACTGCAGAACACAACTGCGCAAAGCTTCATCGGATTTTTACTGTTGTTTCCATTTCGCGCCCGATCGAACCTTGCTTTCCGAACAGCCCTCGTATTTGATGTTTCAAGAGGTACTATATCGCATATTTATACCGCATACTGCGAAATCGAAAAAACATCATCCGCGAAATCAGAATACGGATGAAAGTGTGTGTTGAGTCATTGCGAAAGAGTGTCATTGAAGAGGGCCGTGATGAAAAATACAAGGAGCTGCAAAAGTCACTGTAGAACTGAATGTCACAGTCGTGAAACCTGTCACCAGCTAAACAACACGAAGGGAGTTCCAATAGCAGGGAATTTCAGGGCGATCTGGAATTTCAAAACCCCTCATTAGCGACGAAAGCCGCGCGGGATTAGGATGTTGTAACCTCCCCACAAAATATAGCCAACATAAATAATATTCACGTCAAGTGTAACCTCCCCACAAAATAATTTACCGTAACCTCTCAACAGAAAATATTAACATAAATAATATTCACGTTTAGTGTAGCCTCAAAACAGAAGAATTCCTAAACCTCTCAACAGTAAAAATTTATAATTATGTCGTTCACATTCAGTGTAACGTCCCAACAAAAAAATAAATTCAGTAACCTGGTGATAATACAATGTAACTAACCTCTCAATTAAATTGTCACACACTTATAACTTTTCAATAATTGACTGTGAATTTAACCTGGTAAATTTTGGACGTCAGCAGTGCTGCGTCATGGCCCTGAAAGATCAGTCTGAATAAAAAAAAGAAAAATTGTTACCTCAATGAAGTCGCCGGATAACGCATATATATATGAAAGGAAGCAACTGATTTTTCTTTTGCAACAATCGGGATGATCATGGATGGGAGAAATTAGTAAATTCTTTAAATTGAAATGAATGGTTGTTAAAAGTTACTTTTTATGAGAAAGATTATTATTACGAGATTTTTAAAACATTTACATGGAACTTGAGATGACATTACTACATATGCGCGAGGCTGCTTTTTACCTTATACAATAATACTCAGGCTCCGACATCGCTGCACCGCGACCGGCCAGCCAACACGATACACCAGAGCAGACCAGAGCAGACACCAGACTAGCAACAACTTACTGCTACAGCTACACAGTTCGTACTGCAGTCAACACTGCTCTCTGGTCAGAGATTCTCCTATACCTTGCATATCGCAGGCAGCGCATGAGCAATACATCGAAATTACATCTGCTCGGACCTCTTACAGTGTGTAAGCTTAGGGACTGATGACCTTAGCAGTTAAGTTCCATAAGATTTCACGCACATTTGAACATTTTTTAGTGACGAAACCATAAAACGTGGACTATGGAGCATGCTGTTAATGAGTCGGATGGTTCTTGCTTCACAGTGTTTCCAATGTCTGGCCGAGTTTACTTCCCAAGCGTGAAACAGGATTGAGGTACGGTGATGATGTGGTCAGCCTGTGGTGGTAGTCCATGGGCCCTTTGTTTACTCGTCAAGTTCGCATTACTACCAAGGATTGTATGATGATCAGGCCCATCCAAACGATGATGCTGTGTCCTCAAGATGACAGGGACCCCGATAACACGGCTCACATCATACAGGACTGGTGTTTGAGCATGAGGATGGATTGCTGCATCTCCCCTGGTGCCACCACAATCACGAGATCTCAACATTACGAAGCCTATGTTGCCTACTTCGGAGAGAAGGGTGCGTGGTCGATATCCACCACCATCATCACTGAACTGGCCATTATTTTGCAGGAAGAATGGTATGAGATTCGCTTGAAAACCATGCAGGACCTGTATTGATCCATTCCGAGACTAGCCGGCCGGTGTGGCCGAGCGGTCCTAGGCGCTTCAGTCTGAAACCGCGCGACCGCTAAGGTCGCAGGTTCGAATCCTGCCTAGGGCATGGATGTGTGTGATGTCCTTAGGTTAGTTAGGTTTAAGTAGTTCTAAGTTCTAGGGGACTGATGACCTCAGATGTTTAGTCCCATAGTGCTCAGAGCCATTTGAACCATTCCGAGACGACTGGAAGTTATTTCGATTGCCACTTGCTTTCCTACATCGTATTAGGCACGGTAATATGTTGTGTTTTCGGTGTTTCCATATTTATATTCAACCCCCGTGCTTACATGATGTTCCCCATCGGACAATGTGAGCAGCACACACAAGGTTTTTTATATTTTTTGCAGCAGAAGTGTGTAGAAGGAATCATCCCCATTGAATCGCTATAAAGGAATTCTACTTACTAGCGAAGTACCTCAGCAAAGTTATTTGAAGAGAAGGAGAACTTTCATATATCACCAGTCAGACGCCTGTAAACTTCTAAAATATATGTTTGAAGGTAAACGAAGAAACAATGCCGTTTAAAAAACAGTTAACGACCTGCAGATTCACAATAGTCATAACTGAGGTATTTCTTGGATAAAAGTAAAACTTTTGCTTGAAATAGCTTAAGACAAGAAAAACAGTGCACCACAAAGGAATTATCCGAATGGAACGGAAATCGGTAGATGTGATGCACATGTACAGACAAACAAATGAGTACAACTTCAGAAAAATGGATGATGTATTCAAGAGAAAAGGCCTCACAAATTGAGCAAGTCAGTAACGTGTTCGTCGACCTCTGGATACTAGGAATTATTCGGTTCGGCATTCATTGATAGAGTTGTTGGATGTCCTCCCGAGGGCTATTGTGCCAAATTCTGTCCAGCTGGCGCTTGAGATCGTCAAAATCCCGAGCTAGTCGGAGGGCCCTGCCCGTAATGCTACAAACGTTCTCAGTTGGGGAGAGATCCGGCTACCAAGCTGGCCAATGCAGGGTTTGACAAGCACAAAGACAAGCAACTGAAACTCTCGGCGAGTACGAGCGGGCATTATCTTGATGAAATGGAAGCCCAGGATGGCTTGCCATGAAGGGCAAAAAAACGAGGCATAGATTATCGTCGACGTACCGCTGTTTTGTTAGGGTGCCGCGGTGACAACCAAAAGGGATGCTGCTACGAAAAAAAGGCACCCCAGACCATCACACTTGACTGTCGGGATCTATGGCTGGCGACAGTCAGGTTGGTACCCCACTGCTGTCCGAGGCTCTTCCAGACATGTCTTCACTGGTCATTGGGGCTCAGTTTGAAACTCATCACTGAAGACAATTCTGCTCCAGTCAATGAAATTCCAGGCCTAAGATATATCTGGAGACGTCCCAGAGACCGGTGGGATACCAGTCTGACTGTCGCCTGCCATGCGGACGGGCAACCAGGAGTGATGGTCTGGGTGCCATTTCTTTCCATAGCAGGACCCTCTTGGTGTCATCTGCGGCGTCCTTACAGCAAATCGGTACGTCGAATATATTCTACACCCCATTCTTTTGCCCTTTGTGGTAAGCCATCCTGCACTTATATTTCAGCAAGATAGCGCCCGCCCATACACGGTGAGAATTTCTACCGCTTGTCTTTGTGTTTACCAACCTCTAAGTCCGCCAGCAACATCGCCGGATTGGAGCATTAGGGCAGGGTCCTCCAACACTCTCGAGATTTTGATTATGTAACGTGAGCACATCGAACAACTCTATCAATCAACACCAAGCCGAATAACTGCTTGCTGAAGGGCCAGAGGTCGACCAACGCGTCATTGACTTACTCAGTTTGTGGTGCTCTTTCTTTTAAATAAATCAATCAATTTTTCTGAAATTGTAATAATTTGTTTGTCTGTATGTGTACATCACACTTACCGATTACCGTCCCATTTGAATAATTCCTTCGTGGTGTGTCTTTCTTTGTCTTAGAGCGCATCTTAACACTTGAAGTATCTTCTGAGTCACATCACCCAAAATTAAAGTTGCTCTTTGTCATACCTTCTTGCCTTACTCATTGTCGAAGTGCGTATGTGGATTATCATTGACGAAGTCAAAACAGTAAAATGGAACAGCTCGTGGCAGAGACCTGCTTTACATAATCGCAGTGGCTTTTGGTATTTGACTGCTATAGTGCGGACACACCGAAAATGAAAAAGGATATTCACATGTTGCCCTTGTCCAGTGTGCACACTGTTCTACACCGCTGTACTTTAAGCACTTCATTGAAACTCCACATTTGCACTTGGGTGACAAGAAAGTGAAGAACGTACGACAAATCAGCCACGCTTAATTTTGGCTAGTAAAGCTCTACAAATGTAACATAAGTTAACAAGTATTTTCTCAAGCAAATGTTCAGCTTTTACCAAATAATTCCCATTTTCGACTCATGTGAATCTGTTAGTCATAATTATCTGCTACACGGTATTGCTTCTTCTGTGAGTTGTGCATCTGTGGTCTGAAATTCGTTAACCCTCAAGTATCGTTTGTACAGACATGCAGAGTTTTACAAGTAAATGATCTTGATGGGTGGTGGAACAGACACACCTTCGTATTTTCAAATACTCTTAACTCGGCTTTAGCCGTTCGAGCTAGTGTACTTCTATTGTTAGCGTGTATAAGATGAGGATGAATGTGGGATAAGGAATACAAACAGGTGGAAGAATTCGTCGGTTTCTCGTTGTATCATTTGCGATCTGTCGCTGTTTCAGACACACGAATCAAGTACATAGATGTTACATTGCCAAACACTGTGAAGCGGAAAGAAAAATAAAAATCAGTTTAACGATGACTAAAGGACTACAGATTTATTGGACGATTTTTGAGACTGTGGTATGCCGCTACAAATGCGTTCGCGTACAAGACTCTTGTGCAACCCATTTTTGAATACTGTTCGAATATTTTAAATCCTTTCGTATCAGGTCAGGTTAAAGGACGAGGTAGAAGAAATTCATAGGCGCGCTGTCAGATTTGTAACCGGCTGATTTATGCAGCGCAAAAACGATAAAAGCATAACAAAATTCTTCTCATAATTAGTTGCACTATTTGAATTCAAAGTAGTGTACCTGCAAATTACGCTCCCGCATTCCTGAAGGTCTCAGGTAACACAGTGATTGTGACTCCGCCTTTTTACGGAGACTGCTAAAATATTTGTGTATAAAATATGTTGTATTAAGATGACTGGGTGCTGTGTGCTGTCCTTACGTTAATTAGGTTTAAGCAGTTCTAAGTTCTAGGGGACTAATGGCCATAGATGTTAAGTCCCATAGTGCTCAGAGCTATTTGAACCATTTTTGTTGTTGTATTAAAGAAAATATTGTGAATCCTCCAGTTTCGACCGAGTACCCATAAAATACAGAACAGAGTCTCGGAAACATATCCACTGGCGTAATCAAGAATGTCACTCATAATTCTATTGCAGCTGCGACCTCGCGCTGAGTCATGTTTTCTTTGCGACGCAGGAGTGTTATGTAACTGTGTCTGACCTGACAAGGAGACTCTACACAAAATACGCATACAGCCGTTTCCCGCGCTCTGCTCGTATGGGGTAAAACTGATCGATTGATAAGAGAGCGTCCCGAAAATGTACAGGCCCTGCTGGAAAGCCGTGTCTCCGAACTCTTAAAGCTTATCAAAGAAAACAAACGTTCTTAACATTCTGCATCTTATTTCTTCTCAACATTGTCACCCTGGCGACGAACACATTTCTTCCAATGAGAGACCAGTTTATTGATACTGTCACTGTAGAATGTTTGACTTCGTTGACGGAGTCACAACCTCACCTCTGCTTGCACTGCTTCATCACTATCAAAGTGAAGACGTTCTTTAAGTTTTGGAAACAGTTGAAAATCGGATAGCGCTTAGTTGGGACTGTATGGAGGATGATGGATGCCAGAGCGCCCAAGTTGTCGGATTGGTGCAGATGTCGCAGCTCACGTGTGTGGTCTGACAGTATCATCCTGAAGGATTGGGTGCTGCATGTGAGGACGAGCTCTTCAAATTCGAAACTCGACAACAGCAAGCTGTTTCTCATGCGCCAACATAGTTACGTGACACACAGTACGTGAAGAATAAAGATATGGATTGTTCAAATGGTTCAAATGGCTCTGAGCACTATGGGACTTAACATCTGAGGCCATCAATCCCCTAGAACTTAGAACTACTTAAACCTAACTAACCTAAGGACATCACACACATCCATGCCCGAGGCAGGATTCGAACCTGCGACCGTAGCAGCCGCGCGGTTCCGGACTGAAGCGCCTAGAACCGCTCGGCCACCGCGGCCGGCTGTGGATTGTTAACAACGTTTGGTTTGTTTAAAAAGATTTAAGAGTTTTCACATAAAAAATTCGGAGGTATTACTTTGAAAGAAGATTAATATTAATGAAGTAAAAGATCCATGCAGTGGACACTAAGTGAAAAAGCAACTCCTATGTTTCAGTTCTAGACTGCCATAAAAATGCGAAGGAACTGTTAATCAGAACTCAGGGAGAAGTTGTAGTCTAATTCACAATCGATTTATTGATCTTAAACATGACAAGACAATAAAATTATTAAAGAAACGTTAAGATAAAAGAAATTATTCAGGTAGTGAATGGAGACGAAAATTTAATAGTCATGGGTGACTGGAATTCGTCAGTAGGAAAAGGGAGAGAAGGAAACATAGGAGAATATGGATTGGGGGGAAGAAATGAAAGAGGAAGCCGCCTTGTAGAATTTTGCACAGAGCATGACTTAATCATAGCTAACACTTGGTTCAAGAATCATAAAAGAAGGTTGTATACCTGGAAGAATCCTGGAGATACTAAAAGGTATCAGATAGATTTTATAATGGTAAGACAGGGATTTAGGAACCAGGTTTTAAACTGCAAGACATTTCCAGGGGCAGATGTGGATTCTGACCGCAATCTATTGGTTATTGCAGATTGAAACTGAAGAAACTGCAAAAAGGTGGGAATTTAAGGAGTTGGGACCTGGATAAACTGAAAGACCCAGAGGTTGTAGAGAGTTTCAGGGAGAGCATAAGGGAACAATTGACAGGAATGGGGGAAAGAAATACAGTAGAAGAAGAATGGGTAGCTCTGAGGGATGAAGTAGTGAAGGCAGCAGACGATCAAGTAGGTAAAAAGACGAGGGCTAATAGAAATCCTTGGGTAACAGAAGAAATAATGAATTTAATTGATGAAAGGAGAAAATATAAAAATGCAGTAAATGAAGCAGGCAAAAAGGAATACAAACGTCTCAAAAATGAGATCGACAGGAAGTGCACAATGGCTAAGCAGGGATGGCTAGAGGACAAATGTAAGGATGTAGAGGCTTGTCTCACCAGGGGTAAGATAGATACTGCCTACAGGAAAATTAAAGAGACCTTTGGAGAGAAGAGAACCACTTGTATGAATATCAAGAACTCAGATGGAAACCCAGTTCTAAGCAAAGAAGGGAAGGCAGAAAGGTGGAAGGAGTATATAGAGGGTTTATACAAGGGCGATGTGCTTGAGGACAATATTATGGAAATGGAAGAGGATGTAGATGAAGACGAAATCGGAGATAAGATACTGCGTGAAGAGTTTGACAGAGCACTGAAAGACCTGAGTCGAAACAAGGCCCCGGGAGTAGACAACATTCCATTAGAACTACTGATGGCCTTGGGAGAGCCAGTCATAACAAAACTCTACCACCTGGTGAGCAAGACGTATGAGACAGGCGAAATACCCTCAGACTTCAAGAAGAATATAATAATTCCAATCCCAAAGAAACCAGGTGTTGACAGATGTGAAAATTACCGAACTATCAGTTTAATAAGTCACAGCTGCAAAATACTAACGCGAATTCTTTACAGACGAATGGAAAAACTGGTAGAAGCGGACCTCGGGGAAGATCAGTTTGGATTCCGCAGAAATGTTGGAACACGTGAGGCAATACTAACCTTACGACTTATCTTAGAAGAAAGGTTAAGGAAAGGCAAACCTACGTTTCTAGCATTTGTAGACTTAGAGTATGCTTTTGACAATGTTAACTGGAATACTCTCTTTCAAATTCTGAAGGTGGTAGGGGTAAAATACAGGGAGCGAAACGCTATTTACAATTTGTACAGAAACCAGCTGGCAGTTATAAGAGTCGAGGGGCATGAAAGGGAAGCAGTGGTTGGAAAAGGAGTGAGACAGGGATGTCGCCTCTCCCCGATGTTATTCAATCTGTATATTGAGCAAGCAGTAAAGGAAGCAAAAGAAATTTCGGATTAGGTATTAAAATTCATGGAGAAGCAGTCAAAACTTTGAGGTTTGCCGATGACATTGTAATTCTGTCAGAGACAGCAAAGGACTTGGAAGAGCAGTTGAACGGAATGGACAGTGTCTTGAAAGGAGGATATAAGATGAACATCAACAAAAGCAAAACGAGGATAATGGAATGTAGTGAAATTAAATCGGGTGATGCTGAGGGAATTAGATTAGGAAATGAATCACTTAAAGTAGTAAAGGAGTTTTGCTATTTAGGGAGTAAAATAACTGATGATGGTCGAAGTAGAGAGGATATAAAATGTAGACTGGCAATGGCAAGGAAATCGTTTCTGAAGAAGAGAAATTTGTTAACGTCGAATATAGACTTAAGTGTCAGGAAGTCGTTTCTGAAAGTATTTGTATGGAGTGTAGCCATGTATGGAAGTGAAACATGAACGATAACTAGTTTGGACAAGAAGAGAATAGAGGCTTTCGAAATGTGGTGCTACAGAAGAATGCTGAAGATTAGATGGGTAGATCACATAACTAATGAGGAAGTATTGAATAGGATTGGGGAGAAGAGAAGTTTTGAGGGATCGGTTGGTAGGACATGTTTTGAGGCATCAAGGGATCACAAATTTAGCATTGGGGGGCAGCGTGGAGGGTAAAAATCGTAGAGGGAGACCAAGAGATGAATACACTAAGCAGATTCAGAAGGATGTAGGTTGCAGTAGGTACTGGGAGATGAAGAAGCTTGCACAGGATAGAGTAGCATGGAGAGCTGCATCAAACCAGTCTCAGGACTGAAGACCACAACAACAACAACAACAACATACAAAAAATATTTATTTAAAAAAAGCTTTACTAAAATGGGATCTATGGTGGACAAAGCGATCTGCTGGAGATCGACGCACGACACTAACCAGAACACTACTCGCTCTATCTCACTTCATACACGTGAATCCAGGTTATGGCATCAAACTACGCCACCACCAAGCATCTATATTCTACGATACAAAAAAAAAGATTATATATATGGCTCGAAAGAACAGGGTGCTGAGAAGTATATGTTATAGCCCTACGTCGCAGCAGCGAATACTTTACCCTTCTGCTGGTCAAGGCGGCACACCACGATGCGTACGGCGACTGAAGTCATGGACTGCGGCAATCTGTCGTTTAAATGCGCGTTCCCGAAAAAAGCAAGTACTCGGTCTCGCGTTCGGTTAATTCAGAACGCAGGTACTTCCCTATGAGCCTCTGAAACCCCGATGGATTCCAGTGTGCAAGTGGACCCGTTTGCTGTCTGCCAAACCAATTCGACTCCGTGCCACGACTGTGCGTGTCGGAATACGTCAAATGTTTTAGACGGCCGACTCAAGACAAATAAGTACACGCACGCGTCACTCGTTGTGACCGTGATGACATAAGCAATATCTCTGACGGTTCAGAAGGTGACCGGCACAGGCTCTAAGTCGCACACTAGGAAAGGACACCAAGTCTCACTGTTTAGGTAGAGACCTGCAGTTCTTTACTAGCGAAGCGCCAGTACAAGAGACTTATACAAGAGTGATCTTTCTTCCTTTCTCTCCGTTTCCACCTCAGCTCGGTTTCAAAAGCACATTTCTCTTTTTTGACTTCCCCCACTTTCACACAAGCCAATCACGAGCTGGAGCCCGGCATTCTAAGCTCGGAGAATGGTCTTTGCACTGCAAACCGATTTGACCAATCAGAGATTTTAAAGTTAATTGGCAGAAAACGGAAAAAATTCAGCTTCACGGCCTCTTTCCCACACGTTTGCCGTGTCTTTTGCTAACACAATACAGGGTGAAAGCATAGCCCTCCTCCATAAACAGCTTGTTATCTCCCTGTTGCGTCCGTTTCAAAGTTAGCAAAGAACGGCTATAGGTACGCAAACAGCTTCGTACATTGACAAAACATGTTTTGAAACAGAGTCTGGATGTCTGGGCGGCGTGCGGTCGTCTGGAAATGTCTCCTCACCGTTCTCCAGGAAAAAGAAACGTGCTTTGTCGACCCACCAACGCCGTGCTTTTACTGCAGTCATTTAAGTCGGCACCCTGTTCCTTTGAACGCAGGTAAAGCTTGCCGCATTTCCTCCCCTAGAGCACGCAAACAAGACCATATACTACTGCCCACCATTTCATCATAATGTATGAAGTCAAATCGCAGTAGATCGTATTCCCTACACCGAATCAGAAGTGAGAGTGACCTGCAATCTCTCAACTGCTCATCACGCCCTTGTACAGCAGCCCATAAGAATTGTGAGTGGAGCAGAGATCCTGTCTTCTATTGCAGAGAGAATAGCAAGATTTGAAGAATCAACGCCCACCGACATTTCACAGACCAATCTTGTTATTTAAAAGAACGCTGTAGCTTGCGTTGCTTGTTCTCACAGGAGATTTTATATCGTAATATGTCTTTTGGTTTCACTCTGTGTAGCCTAGTGATCACTGCCTGTCTACGATATTATCTTGCCTTTTCTATGTGACAAAGTTCAAAGCTTTTAATTTTTGTCTAACGAAAACCATCTGCAACATGGAAACTTGCTCTTATTTGTACAGATTTCTTAGACCAATGTTTGTGTGAAGTGGTACAATATTTCTTTGTAATTTAGGCACATTACAATGGAGCGCCTTTTGCTGATTGAACATTCGCTCAATAATACAATAACTTACTTTTAATGTTCAAGGTATTTTATCACTCACGTAAAATATATAGGAGGAGTAGTCAAATTTTCACGGATAGTACAATTAATGATTATCTTGTGTTACAAAGTTGCCAGCGATCACGGACACAACCTTCAATGCACAACATAATATAGAGCATTGGGGGACATTTCAGTTGTTATTAGGGAGATATAATGACAAACAAATTCTTTCATAGTCTATAACGTCAGCCTCCTGTGACTTCAATTTGCCTCATAGCAAAACTCACAAGGCATGAAAAGTGAAGAACTTGGAGGCCTTTAGTGCCATAAAGTATGACGAAGGGCATGGTTTTTCGCGAAGTCGACCGTAGCAGTTTTTGAGCGAGCCCCACAGTGTGCGAAGGCGCTCCGTCCTCGACCGTGTCAAGGTGATACCGCACCCCTGGCAGAACTGCTACAACTGTGCTTTCCACTCACCCTCTCACCCCCTTACGTGCCAAATCTCTGTATTTTCATACTCACTGTGTTTCCTCTCCCCAGCCTACTTCCATATTTCCAACTCCACCCTACTGAAAAACTACCTTGAGCGAAGCAAAAGTATTTACTATTTCTTTGAAGTCAAGTAATGTATCTCTGTTTCTCCTTAAAGGCAACTTACGAACATGTGATTAAGAAGCGCACCTGGCCACTGCAATCATGATTTGGGGGAAATCGAACTTCCTACATAAAGAGCATCTCATTGTGTGACGAAATGCTGAATAACTGACAGTTTCGAGCTTACTCTGAACACATGCTCAATAAATTCCATACTGCAAAATGCCCTGCCTCCATGTTCAGTTCTCTCCCCTGCAGTATTTAATCCATATACCGTGATCTACCAAAAACTTTGCAAATTTATATATGCCGATAAAATCCGTCCAGTGACCCGTTGGACCACAGTTACAAGAAACAGTGACAGAGGACACGCATTGTTGATTAGTATCTCATAAGGTGGCAGGTAAAACCAGACCGATTGAAGTATTCCACATGATCAACAAAAATACAAACTACTGTTGGGAACAGTCCATCGACCTGTCAGAAGGAACAATTTACTTTGCGAACGATTACAATGTAGATCGAAATTCAAGAGAGGAACGGATATTCTGAACACATAAGTGCTGTGAGTTCCAGAATAATTATTGAATTTATTCAGTTCAGCAGAGACAAATTAAATAGATTGTCTTTAAAAGTTCTCCCTAAGTGATAGGAAGACAACAATTAAAATCTACACAGTAAACTTGGAAACAGCTTCTGTGACGGCTGGCACTCTCCCTATCCGGATGTACTGCACAAAAATTCTTCGTGTATCCTGTCATTAGTCTATCGGAATAAATTACGTGAAGTGGTGATCACGAAAGGTGCGAACTGGTAATCAAATGTCGCAATCTGTATCGCTCTAGCAGGATGGAGCAACACGCTAGCCGGAAAACACTAGGCTGATCATAGTACGCTGGTGCTGCGTGTACTTACTAATTATAATTGCAGCTGTACCCAATGTTGTCGTCGACTGCCTGCATTGCTCTATGGATTGACCCACGGAGCTGCAACTGTGAGGATGCGCCATCACGGTAAGCAACGTGTTCGTGTCCGGGCTACCGGACAGGAAAAATTACTGTCTCTGTACTCCGTAGCGGTCAATACAGAGTAATATGACAGCTCGCTAGAGCAGTGAGAGCACGAATCCCCTTTCTTTCAGGTCGAGCGTAGCGTCAGTTTCTCCTACTTTGCACCAGCGGCTGTCCAGTCATCTTCTTGCAACAAAATTTCCCCCAATCCCCTGCCTTCCCTCCAAACATTGCGTACGCGGCAACCATCACACCAAGTGACACAATTTCAGCCAGTGGCTGGCTGCTGGGAGGCGTTTTAAGTAGAATCGTTCTCGAGGCTTCTCCGTCGCTAACGGAACCATCGGTATGTTTCTGCAGAATCCCACGCCAAGAGCAGAGGTGTGATGGGCTTTCAAGGAACGCACCTCACCAACACGGCTCGTAACGACGCCAGTCCCGTCTTTCGTGTGAATACGGAGCCTTGGCCGGAAAAAACGAAGTCTAGGCCAGCCTTCCATGTAATGGAGAAATCGTAGCTTTGAGTTTTACCTAAGCGTCATGGTTTTTACGGTAGCGGTTAAATTCCGTTAACATTTGTATAGTTTAAATAAAACATTTTCACTGAATAAATAATATAACCTATATAAATAGACATTAAAAATGTCTCCTTAACATTTTGTGTGGGGCGAGGACACCACCCCATTCCTGTCCTATACAAAGCCTACCACCTGCCAGGGTCCGCTGGCTTTCTCTTGGGCCGCCCTTAGAGGTTTTCCGTACTGTATGTACCCTGCCCAGCCGTAAGGTATCGTTCAGTAAAGTTGTTAGGAACGGGGTGATCTTCGGTGCTAGTTTTTTCAGTTTTCCTAGTGGATACCATCTGGTTCAGGTGCTTTCTTGTTTTTGAGCTCTGAGATTGCTAGCGCAACCTCTTCTTGCGCAAAAGGATAGGTGACAGTTGCAGTGTTGTATGGTGTGTGTAGGTTTTCTCTTAGTATTGTATGATATTGTGTGTCTGTATCGATAACGCTGTCAGGAAGCAGTTTATACAGAAAAAACTCCGCTGTATTCCACCATCCCCTAATCATCGTGCAGTGCCGGCCGCGGTGGCCGAGCGGTCCTAGGCGCTTCAGTCCGGAACCGCGCGACTGCTACGGTCGCAGGTTCGAATGGTGGTGGTGGTGGTGGTGGTGGTGGTGGTGGTGGTGGTTAGTGGTTAACGTCCCGTCGACAACGAGATCATTAGAGACGGAGCGCAAGCTCGGGTTAGGGAAGGATTGGGAAGGAAATCGGCCGTGCCCTTTCAAAGGAACCATCCCGGCATTTGCCTGAAACGATTTAGAGAAATCACGGAAAACCTAAATCAGGATGGCCGGAGACGGGATTGAACCGTCGTCCTCCCGAATGCGAGTCCAGTGTGCTAACCACTGCGCCACCTCGCTCGGTCACAGGTTCGAATCCTGCCTCGGGCATGGACGTGTATGATGTCCTTAGGTTAGTTAGGTTTAAGTAGTTCTAAGTTCTAGGGGACTGATGACCTCAGATGTTAAGTCCCATTTTCATCGTGCAGTCATCCTGTCTTAGCGTTCCCAGAACTAGTGGGGTTTTTATCTTCTGTGTCAGTATTTTGTATGGTTTCCCCCATATATTTTGCTCTGTTTGTATTGTTATAAATAGCTCCCACTGTTGTCTACGCGTGTTGTATAGGGTCTATCTGTATAAGTCTTGTGCATGGCTATATACTTTAGTCTTATGCGTCTGTCCCTGTCTGCTATCGCTCTTTGATATAATTTTCGTTTGGGTCTGGCATCTTGTTTGAGTCTTCGTTGGTCCATGGTACTGGTGAGCGTTTTGTGTTCTTTACTGTCGGTACTGATATGTTTTGTGCAAGTTGTATTACCTGTGTTAGCTTCTGTGCTCTATAATCGATACCTCCATTGATGTTTTCTAGATCGTGTTGTTGGATAATTTCCGTTAATTTGTTCCAGCCCGCTTTGTGCAACAATAAGTGTCTGGTGTTTGATTTGGTCGTTGTGTTTCTGAGTGTGATTCAGTGTGTATATTATGACATCGTGGTCACTACTGGTTATGTTGTCGTTTACAGTCAAGTTTGTTACGTATGCCATTGCTGCATTATTTGCTAGTGTAAAGTCGATATTACTGATCGTACCATCGAACCCTCCATATATATAGGTCCTTCCTTGTTAATTACATGTAATTGTGTTTTTTGTATTAGGTCGGTGATTAAGCGTCCTCTGTCACCTGCTCTGTCTCAGTTCCAAAGGGTAGATCTGGAATTAATGTCCGCACTTAATCGCTAATTTGTTTGCCTCTGGTATACACTACTAGGTCTCTGATGTAGTCTGCGCATGGTTGTATTTGATGGCTGTATTGAGCGTACATGGATGCAGTCACCCAGGTGACGTTCCCATTAGTTATCTCTATGGTGACTAAGTGTTGATTGCATAACTGTGTTACCTTAATTATGTTATCAGTTCTATTTAAAATTGCTGTTAAGGTCTTGTAAGCACATGGTGTCTGCCTGCAAGTCTTGTGTTATTTTAGGGATTTCCGCGTTGACTGCCCTACTGTTTTTTGTATTATTTTGTAAGATATTGCCGGCCGGTGTGGCCGTGCGGTTCTAGGCGCTTCAGTCTGGAACCGCGTGACCGCTACGGTCGCAGGTTCGAATCCTGCCTCGGGCATGGACGTGTATGATGTCCTTAGGTTAGTTAGGTTTAAGCAGTTCTAAGTTCTAGGGGACTGATGACCTTAGAAGTTAAGTCCCATAGTGCTCAGAGCCATCTGAACCATCTTTGTAAGATATTCATTTTTTGCCCATGTGTTCTGGGTGTTTTACGTGTACAAAACATTTACTGTATGTCTGTGAGTAATCGAAATATGTTCGACCGGGTGTTCTTACATGGTTTATATATATTTTGTCCAAGTCGAATGATTCTGACCTGTGCAGGCAGACCTGGAGCATGAGGTCGAGAAGCGGCTCTGCTGATGTAGGAATATTTTCTGTCCTCAGGATGATTCTGTCTGTCTGCTCAGTTACTGGAAAACAGAGAGACTCTCCCTTTGGATGGCACAATCTAAGTAGCTTCCGCTGCGCTATCTGCAGTATCTCTTTTTTTCTCTAAATTCTAAATTATCGTAATTAGGTGTAGCTGGCTTGCTGTTGGTGCTGATTTTGTTGCGGTTTATGAGGTGGTACTAGATGGATTGTGGCTTGGTGTTGGCCGCTGAATGGGAGACATTTTAAGATCTTTTTGGGATGTCACACGGTTACACTTCATTTTATCACACGGTTCTTCAATTCTTTTTGCCTTCACACGATTTTCACTGATGTTGGTGGAGCTTGTTGCGGTATTGTCGGCAATGGTGGTGATTTGTGTGGGACTGACTGTATGTGTTACGTTGTCTTTGTTGATGTTTGGAGTGGTGGTTGTTTCTAGACGCACGTTGACATCGTTGCCATTATCACATGTGTCTCCCTCAGATTCGTCCTCATCTAATTTGTCGACTTTATAAGTCTGGGTCCGGTAGTTCTGAGTTTTGTATTGGATTGTGGCCTGATTGTTTCGGTGTGAATTGATTCAGGCTCTACGTATCTCTTCCTTGTTCCTTTAGCCCGGGATGAAGAGTGTCACCCGAGACAAATTTGACTGGTTTTGATGAACTGTTACCTCCCGCCGGAAGTTCGAGTCCTCCCTCGGGCATGGGCGTGTGTGTTGTTCTTATCATAAGTTAGTTTAAGTAGTGTGTAAGTCCAGGGACCGATGACCTCAGCAGTTTGGTCCCTTAGGAATTCTCACATATTTGAACGTTTGATGTACTGATCACATTTAGTGTGTCGTAGTGTTTTCCATGTGATGATGAAAAAAATGGTTCAAATGGCTCTGAGCACTATGCGACTTGACTTCTGAGGTCATAAGTCGCATAGAACTTAAAACTGCTTAAACCTAACTAACCTAAGGACATCACACACATCCATGCCCGAGGCAGGATTCGAACCTGCGACCGTAGCGGTCGCTCGGCTCCAGACTGTAGCGCCTAGAACCGCACGGCCACTCAAGCCGGCGTGATGATGATTCCATGAATCCCTCACAGTATGAAGCAAGGATTCAACTAAACATTTTAATTACTGAACAGTATCCAGCTTTTGTTAAGGACATTTATTCATTTCTCCAACTATGATCCTGCCTGCAGTTTAATGAAGTTAAAGGAAGTTATAATAACGATAACAGGGTAATGCGACAGGTGTGTGTGGCCGTGACCAACACACATATGAAGCCAGCAGGCGGAAGTCTAGAAACACGGAACTGACTGTTTACACTTTCCTTGCTAGGAAGATTATGTCTGAAGATGTATTGTGCTTCCAAGAACCGTATACGAAGGCAGGAAAGCTCCCCAGTACGCCAATAACTGCCCAGATAGACACACAAGGGCAGCGTCCTATGGCAGCATTAATAGTACTTAACAAGGCCATAACAGTGACAAAAATATTACAATACTGTTCAGAACACGTAATCTATGTGGAATGTTAACCGGAAGCGAGAGTTCCATCCTGGTTTCATGTATTTTCGGTTTCGTGATGAGATCGGCGAGTATTTGCTAAGACTAAAAGATATTAGTCACCTAGGACGAACTAAGCATCTTGCGTACTCTATTGATGCAAATGCGAAGTCAGCATTGGGGTATAGCCGCCTGACTGATGACCGTGGAAAACAACTAGAAGAAGCCGTTATGAAACTCAGCCTACAGATACTGAATGCACCTCTCAATCCGCCAACCTACGAAGGGAGGGTCGGAGCAACGTCAAATATTGACGTCATTTTATCAAATATGGCAGCGGCGATCCTTGTGAAAGACTCGAAGTTTTCGAGAGGAATTACATCGAGTGACCACAGTACCATACAGCATACCATCACTGGTGTGGTGGTCAGTCCACCCTAATCACGCACCGAGCGAGGTGGCGCAGTGGTTAGACACTGGACTCGCATTCGGAAGGACGACGGTTCAATCCCGCGTCCGGCCATCCTGATTTAGGTTTTCCGTGATTTCCCTAAATCAGTCCAGGCAAATGCCGGGATGGTTCCTCTGAAAGGGCACGGCCGACTTCCTTCCCCATCCTTCCCTAATCCGATGAGACCGATGACCACGCTGTCTGGTCTCCTTCCCCAAAAACCAACCAACCAACCTAATCACGCAATTACTGTTGAGCGGGAGGGCCGAGCCATATAAGCAACATTCACAGTTATAACAACAGCACTTTTATTATACTTTTCTTTAGGAAATAAAATATTATCTTTAAAATTCTTGTGATAAGGTAAGTTAGCAAAGAATCCTTACAAGCACGGACAAGCGCACTATTGAAACAACAATCTTTAAACAGGCATTAAGTGATTCGGAAGTTAATTAAATTCTGTACACAGTAAAGCTCGCAAAAGGAGACTACAATAATGAGATAAAGTTTAACCAACCATGGATATCACAAAAAAAATTTTTAAGTGAAATACAAACAGATACACCCCTTCGTGAGAGATTTTCGAAACAGGTGACGTCACAGAAGCAGAAGGGGGCCCCACTGGACCCAAACCAGAGGCGGCTAGACCCAGAACCCACAGCAAGCGGGCGAGCTGGGCAGGGTGCCGCACACTGTACGCTATAATACACTGGAAAAAGATCTTAGAGCCCGTGCCACTACACAATTTCAGAGAAATGGAGGGGGGGGGGGGGGGGGGGAGAAAACGACAAACATTAATTCCTCAAACGTAAAATAACTACGGTGTATAAAATAATAGCCTATTTCACGAACATTGAAATAAAATAGTCAAGGGTGAATTAATAACTAATGCCCTTGACGTAACATTAAAGGACGAGGGCGAATAGCATAATACCAATCAGCTTAGAAATTTAAACTACACTAATAGGTTAACATATGCTCACTCAAACTGGGGAGCTCATTTAAATTACGCCTTAACAGGATACTGATGAACTTAAACAGTTAAGTAAAACTGCCATTTCACTGTTTACGAGTGAACCAGTATTGCAATTAGATAACACACAACGTACAGATTCGATGTTAAGCCTGTGCTTTGAACCAACTATAACAATGTCCACACAGCTCAGTGTACCAGGAAAAATATTACAGTTTCACCATACTGGCTTATGCCGTCTGTCATTCCGAACAGCAATAGTACCAATTAACACACCTCGCTTACTTGGCCTGTATCACATCACAAAATCCAAATAAACCTTTAACCAAACACAATAACACGTGTTTACTTAAACACACTAAACAGCACTAAATAGAGGGGGCCTTTTGGTTGGCAAGACAACAGTTTCCAGTCATGGTGCCGATACTTGGGAAGCAAGAATCAGCATAATATGCGCACCAGAAACATGATAAGCAATTCTCACCAAATGTTTTATGGAGTCTTTTCCAGATCCAAATCAGGGCCGCACGACCCGATTCGGGTAATGTGGTCGAGTCCAGTTCCCGCACTACAAGCCAGGTTCGGTCTTGCAAACGTGCCAAACACACCACAACCTCTGCGTCGTGCCCCGGCCTGCTCAACCACGCTCCCCCTGATTCTCCAGCGCCGCGCGGCTCTCCGGCTGTCCCCCTCTAGCGCCATACCCCCGTCGGGGCCAAAAGCCGCGTCAAACGGCCGAGCCCAACGATCACATCATGCAGACCCGATCGATCAATCGATACGAGCCGGCACCGCTCAACTGGAAGGGAAATCGAAGACGACACAGAAAACGTGCGCATAAGGCCCAAATATAAGATCAAGGACGCTAACTGGGAAGAACTAAGAAGAGCGTTTCAGTGTCCAGGAACTCCATCGATAGGTGACAATGTAGATGTTAAAGTGCAAGAACTGACAATGAGTACACATAGAGCAATGGAGGCATCGATACCTACTAGCAGAGGTAATTCTAAAGGAGTACCTCGCATCTGGACCGAGGCGCTGCAGAAATTCAGATGCAAAACAAGAAGAGCCAGGAAGCTATTCCAGATCAGCATGACTCAAGAAGGAAGGATCCGAAGGTTGCATAGATACAGGTACTTTAAACAACGTTTTAAGGAAGAGTTGTGGAAAACAAAAATGGAACGATGGTAGCGATTCGTGGAGGCTAACTTAGAAACCGATCCCTGGGGTGTACCATATAAAATAGTCTGCCAGAAAATACGATCACCAACAGTCTTACCTACTATCAGAAGGAATAGTTCAAATGGCTCTGAGCACTATGGGACTTAACCTCTGATGTCATCAGTCGCCTAGAACTTAGAACTACTTAAACCTAACTAACCTAAAGACATCACACACATCCACTCCCGAGCCAGGATTGGAACCTGAGACCATAGCGATCGCGCGGTTCCAGATCAGAAGGAATGATGGGACGGTAACAGAAAGTCGGGAACAGCCAGCTGCCCTGCTACTGCTTACTGACGACGGAGAAGAAGGCGAGACAGGTGAGCAGCGTAGGCTACGGGATATTTAATGGGAAGAATGCAGGAACAATAAACTTGTGTGCCCCTTCGCACAAGAAGAAATTAGGAATATAATTTTAAGACTGAAAAAGAAAAAAATCTCCAGGACCGGAGGGTATCCCTGACGATATAATACAAGCCTTATGTGACCAATTAGATAGTTCCTTGTGTGATCTGTACAATGAGTGTATCTTGCAAGAAAGGATCCCTGCACCGCGGAAGGACGGTGAAGTGGTAATAATTAGTAAGGGGCTAGATAAAGATCCAATGATACCCAAATTATGCAGACCAATTTGTCTTTTGAACGTTCTCGGATAGATATTTGAAAAACTTTTATGCAAAAGATTAAAAGATCACAGATTGCTACACGGGATGAGTCCTCACCAGTACGGTTCTAGAAGAGGAAAGTTAACTGAAAACGCAGTTAATGAGGCTATTTCGCTAGCGACAGGTACTCATTCTACGTACGCTCTAGCGATGATGATTGATATTGCTGGCGCTTTCGATAATCTATGGTGACCGACTTTCTTTGGTCGCCTTAGGGCCCCATCACTGTCTTACACCTTTTCTAATCCGAGCACTTCGTTCTTGGCCATCCACTCTTATTGTTCTCTCTTGGCGCTTGACATATTTTATACTAACCATCTACCCCTACAGCTTACCCCTAGTTTTATCAGAATTTCGACCGCTTGCACCACATGACTTTGTTGAACAACTTTTCCAGGCCAACGAATCCTATGAACATGTCGAGACTTCCCTTTAGTCGCTTCTGTTGTCAATCGTACGTCATCATTGCCTCTATGGAGCCCTTACCTTTCCTAAAGCCAAACTAATCGTCATCCAATACATTCTTAATTTTCTTTTCCATTCTTCTGCATATTATTCTTGTCAGCAATTTGTATGCAAGAGCTGTTAAGCTGATTGTGTGATAATTCTCCCACTTGTCGGCTCTTGTAGTCTTCGGATCGTATGGATGATTTTTTTACGAAAGTCAGATGATATATCTCCAGACTCATACATTCAAACACCAACGTGAATAGTTGTTTTATTACCATTTCCCCCAATGACTTTAGAAATTCCGATGAAATGTCATCCATCCCTTCTACCTCATTCGAACATAAATCTTCCAAAGCTCTTTTAAATTCCAATTCTAATACTGGATCCCCTATCTCTTCTATATCCACTCCTGTTTCTTCTATTACGCCATCAGACAAATCTTCCCCCTAATAGAAGCCAAGTTTAAAACTTTATTTTCAGGCTTCATAACTGCAGATCGCTTCTGGAAACCTATCGGGAATTGCACAACCGTGCGGACAATAACGATCCATAGCATCCTTCACGATCAGCTTTCAGTACCGAATTTCTGGAATATTACTGCCGAAAAATAAAGATTTGTAATGTGAAACAAGTCTGTTTATCGACGAATCTTGAGAAGAAATGATGTAGGTGTTCGATGACTGCATTCGTTGGATGTTCTTGCTGCCGCGAATTTATTTGCTTTGAATATTTTTACGATAAATCCCCCCCCCCCCCCATTTAGTTGTTCGAAGGTCTGTGAAAACATGTAACAGACTACGGTCGCAGGTTCGAATCCTGCCTCGGGCATGGATGTTTGTGATGTCCTTAGGTTAGTTAGGTTTAACTAGTTCTAAGTTCTAAGGGACTAATGACCTCAGCAGTTGAGTCCCATAGTGCTCAGAGCCATTTGAACCACATGTAACAGAGTGATTAAAGAGCGATTGTAAAACAACCAATATTAAAATTACAACTCTTTGCTAATCAAAAACATACGACAAATTTAGTGGCCTACCTAGTTATTATTCCTTCTTGATATATTTACTTTGGTAGCCCTCCTACTCCCACCAATTTCGATTTGACTGCTTGCAGGAATCGAACACAGCTATCCCGCTCCTCAGCCAGGCGTCTTGGTCGCTCGGCCAGCCCCGATTTGGTTGAAAGACATTTTCCTTATGAGTTGAATAAGTAGTGGTCGTAAAATTTTCTTTTCACGATTTTTCGGGAAAAATGCCTTTGCGGACCTCATATATCCTCTGAAAAATGCTCAGTTTTCAATTATCGATCGAACCCGTCAATTTTAAATCGATTCCACGTCATAACTGCAGATGTGATTTTTCATTAAATCGGGAGAGTGGGTGGTTAGTGGGCCAAAGTAACAGAGTCCTTCAGATTAGCTGGTGCACATGCAACCTGCCAGGGGCCGAATCGGTTGGCCGTGTCTGAGGGCTTTCCCTCGTTAGCGTGAACTAGTTAAAAATAATAAGAAGTGGAGCTCCTCCATCCTCGATCTGTACGGAGACCATCACAAAAAATCTGCTGTCACCTCAGCGAAATGGGACTCACAGGATACGAGGCTGAAACATTTTCCGCACACCACCTACTAATAAGGTCCTATCTACGAGACCGTGGACAGAAAGCGGTTAAAGAATAAAAGCTTTAGGGCAGAAACGAGAAAGTTCCAGCGGAAGTGCTGTTAGAAAAAAACCTCAATGACAGTTTTGGCGGGTAGCAGGGCTACTGGCGGATGGTTAGCTTAGGTATAAGGATATGTTGGTAAATGGTGGACTGCCATTATCGCTGGGCAGCGATGATGTGTCCTGGGCAAACTTAAGCGTCTGAGTTCCTGTGACATGCCAAAGTCGTCATCAGGGAGGTCAATTTGATCATAAAACAGGCCGCTCAGTACAGAAGCTCATGCGGGTTTTCGCCTGCATTTGTGTGTGTTCGGCTTCCCTGTCGTTGCCGGTTTGTTGGCTAGAAAAGGGCAGCTGTTGATTTGCTGTGGTACGGGGGCTTATTTATGTTGCTTTGTCTTATGCTTAGTTTAAGCTTCATAGGGGGTTAATTTTTATCAAGGAATAGCGTTTTCGACCGATTATGTTTCCACCTGTGGTTATAATCGTAGTTGCGCACATTTAGCATGAGGGGATTGTACGAATGTCTCGAGTTTCTGTACGTCGTATTGACGCAACAGTCACTGACTGCGTATACCACTTGACACCATGTACACCAGAAAAGTTGCGAAACAGGTTGCATGGGTATCTAATCCACTTAAATAAATACAGGTACAGTGGGCTATTGGACTTTTCATTCAGTTTTATATTTTAATAGTTTTAACGCCTGTATTTAAACACCCGTTGCACTGCATGAATAGCCAGTCAATCATGTATAGCTATGAATCTTTGCCTTTTTTCAGTCTATCTTTCAAGACTGGTTGTGGGGTGGCTATTGCTTCGCGTGATCCTGCATTTCTCAGATACCCCAAAATTGATCTCTTCTCAGGTCCAATTCTACCAGTCGTTTCTATACTCTATAGATGATTCGTGTCAGTATTTAGCAAATATAATTTTTTAAAGTAATTGTTTAGCAATGCACCAGTCAGCACTTAGTTTTTGGCATTGTTATTATCACATTCAACTTGAAGCCCGAGAGTATTTCGTTTATCTGTTATATCCTTCATATCAGTGGAAATTTTATAATACTTGTTTCTCCCGAGGATCTTAATCATTTTGAGAGAATGTCGTCTACCCCAGCTACCTTGTTTCGACTATGGTCTTTCAGTGCTCTAATAAATTCTTCTCGCCCCTCCGCTTCAAGACGTTGCTTCTGTCAACGTGCTATTTACCGTCTTCTTCATCAAATCAATGATTGGTTCCTAATGACTTAGATACTGAAGGTTCCAATATAAAAACAGTGACATTTAGGATCACGAAAGGGGTGTCATTTATTCTTCATCCCGCACCCACTCAAGTTTCACAAAAAACACACAATCAAGTGTGCCACTTTTCACACTGAAACTTCTTGCAACTTCCCTTTGCAATGCGATTCTCTCCGGCTCTGCTTGGTTGAATCATCAGAATAACATTTTTTTCACTAGCTCACAACGAAGTATGCTGCTACCGCGGTAAGCTGTGACACTGCTTCTATGTAGCCCGTTGTTGTCGGCAATATTTTTTCTTATTCTTAAACAACTGAATATCACTTAAGCTGTTTTCGCGTATCCACATCGATAGCCAACCAGATTCCACGCGAAAGATTAACGAACACAAAAATAAATAACATCAAATCGGACTATTGTTTGTACTCGGCCCTTCAGTCAGTTTCATTTTTCAGGCGTCTATAATCGATTTGGCTTGTTTCATTTGTTGCGCTGAACAGAATGTTGCGTGACAGAAGTTAAGAGAAATGAAATAAAAAATGCTCGAAATGAATCTTTAGACAGAAAACTATAGCGTAGAAGAAGGAATAGCACCTGATCATGGCACCGTGCTTTCGAAATTGTTCGTGTTGATTTGGTTAGGCTGATAGAGGACTATTATGCTGCATATGTTCCTAGACAGTGTCATAGGGCTGACGGCGAATCGTGAAGATAAAGAGCCCCACGTATCAACGACGGATCGCAGCGATCCGTCGCATGCAATATCGCGTGTAATCGGTCGCTCGCCTCGAGACCCCACATACGAGCGATTTGCCAAGTAATTTCCATCAGTATTACCACTGTGTCGAGAATTTCTGCTTTGGAAAATGAACTGCTATGTTTAGCAGCAGTTGCGGCTTATTTCCGTATCCCCAAGAATTTTTCCAAAACATAAATTTCAATTAAACTGCAGTTATACACTGAGGTCACAAAGTCATGGGATAGCGATATGCACATGCGTGTACACAAATGGCGGTAGGATCCCGCCCACAAGGTATAAAAGGGCAATGCATTAGCGGAGCTGTCATAATGTACTCAGGCGATTGACGTGAAAAGGTTTCCGACGACAGAAATTAACAGATTTCCAACGCAGAATGGTAGTTGGAACTAGACGCATGGAACATTCCATTTCGGAAATTGTTAGAGAATTCAATATTTCGATATCCACAGTGCCAAGAGTGTGCCGAGAATACCAAATTTCTGGCATTACCTCTCACCACGGCAAAGCAGTGACAGACGGTCTTCACTTAACGACCGAGAGCAGCGATGTTTGCGTAGAGTCGTCAGTGCTCAGAAACAAGCAACGCTGCGTGAAATAACCACAGAAATCAATATGGGACGGTGTTATGAATATATGCGTTAGGACAGTGCAGTAAAATTTGGCGTCATTGGGCTGTATCAGCAGACGACCTACGCGAGCACCTTTGCTAAGCACAACATCGTCTGCAGTGCCTCTCCTGGGTTCGTGATCATATGTTCAACCCTAGACGATTGGAGAATCGTGGCCTGGTCAGATGACTCCCGATTTCAATTGGTAAGAGCTGACACCAAGAAGCTATTGACCCAAGTTGTTTAAATGGCTCTGAGCACTATGGGACTTAACTTCTGAGGTCATCATGTAAGGTGTCAGGCATATCCAACACCTTCCATGAAAACCTTGACATGATAGCAAACCCGGCAGTATGTCACATAGCTCCGAATAAATCTTGACATTAAATTAACCAAAGTAATACGATCAAGGAGTGAGCAAATGGAATACCACAGACTAACACAAGAACGCCTAAATGCATGTCATACCTTCCCACCGTGAAACAGACGCAGTTCCGAGGGGAGAAACGAGAACAGGAGCCGAGAGCAGAGCCGTGTAGGCTAGGAGGCCCTACAATAAGGAACAGACACCCACATCGCCAGCCAATCGCCAAAAGCAGCCCCCAGCCCATGTTAAAAGATAGAGCCCTCCAGATGAACAGTATAGGTCTTCACGATAACACTAAAAGGGCCACACCAGCTGCAAGTTTTAGCGTGAGACTATACGCGTCTCTATTACGTAGCAAACATTAAAAACATTGCCCCACCACGAAAAGTATAACGTTTCTCATTGGATAGACAGAATGTTTGTAGGCGGAGCTTAAGGTTAAAATTGAGACCCTGATTGGTCAGTTGAAAACACAGTCAGATACCTTTTTCTTAAACCAACTTCGGTAAATTGTAGTAAAGAGAAGTTAGAGAGTTGCTACCGAGACGGCGAGGTGTGTGGAGCTGCACCGCCCGCCACGCCCTGACGCTGACTAACCACCGACAAGGTAATGAACGCACGCGATGCCCCATAAGAGCGCATAAGGCTTCACTCAGAACTGCAGAAGTCAAATCTGTTACATCCCCCTTTTACGTAATACTAGTGTCGATCGTCAATTAAACTTCGTAGTATTCAGATTTGCTACTTGAAGTTAAAATCTGAAACGCGATGATTTTTCTGTTATATAATTATTGAGAAGCCACATCAGCCACTGTAATTTACGACAAGTTAGATAAGCAATTAAAGATAATTGAGGGTCACTGTAGACCATTTTGATAGTTTTCTCTTTTATGAAACTTAACTGAAACCTGGATTATAGATGTGATATGGCATAGGTCATCCTTCGATCCATTATAGAACTTGGAAAACTATTCAGGGAATTTTCGTTCACATTTTTGTTGAACGCAATTGGTTTTTATTATCCTGTATTAAAATATTTCCTTTTATCAATAGTGCAATTTATAAACAATGTTGTGTGAGTAGAATAAAAATTCCAGTGGTAAACTTAACTGATTTTTCGACGTTATTTTATCAGCTAACTAAAAATAGGAAAGCCTTTAACCCCTTCCACTAAATTTATTTAGTATTAAGATTCTTTTACAGGGAGTGCAATGGAGCTGACGCTTAAATTATGAAGTATTTGGTTATATCATCGCTCGTCTCACTGAACTCTTCTGAACTCTACATGTCATATGTGGTCTGGTGCCTCCTTACCAGCAATAGGTCTCAGGTTCAAACTAGTCAATTCCCTAAAAAACAATCTCAGAGCGTCTTTGTGCGAAAGTGGTAGGGAGACACGACTTAGAACAAACAGACACCACACAGAATTTTAGAATCAGTCCCCTAGAACTTAAAACTACTTAAACCTAACTAATCTAAGGACATCACAAATATCCATGCCGGAGGCAGGATTCGAACCTTCGACTGTAGCGGTCGCGCAGTTCCAGACTGTAGCGCCTAGAACCGCTCGGCCACTCCGGCCGGCGACCCAGGTTGTTAATAAGGCACTGTGCAACCTGGTTGTGGCTTCATAATGATGTAAACTGTGTTTATATAGATTGGGCTAGGTCGTCTGGTCCAACTGAACCGATCATTGACTGGGATTGGCTACGTTCAGCTACTTGGAGACCGTCTGCTGCCATTCATGGGCTTCATGTTCCCTATGACAGTTCACTACGTCACTTAGCCACAGTTGTTCGTGATTGCTTTGAAGAACATTCTGGACAATTTGAGCGAATGTGTAAGGTGTCAGCCGGCCGGAGTGGCCGTGCGGTTCTGAGCGCTACAGTCTGGAGCCGAGCGACCGCTACGGTCGCAGGTTCGAATCCTGCCTCGGGCATGGATGTGTGTGATGTCTTTAGGTTAGTTAGGTTTAATTAGTTCTAAGTTCTAGGCGACTGATGACCTCAGAAGTTAAGTCGCATAGTGCTCAGAGCCATTTGAACCATGTTTTGTAAGGTGTCAGGCATATCCAACACCTTCCATGAAAACCCTGACATGATAGCAAATCCGGCAGTATGTCACATAGCTCCGAATAAATCCTGACATTAAATTAACCAAAGTAATACGATCAAAGACTGAGCAAATGGAATACCACAGACTAACACAAGAATGCCTAAATGCATGTCATACCTTCCCACCGTGAAACAGACGCAGTTCCGAGGGGAGAAACGAGAACAGAAGCCCAGAGCAGAACTGTGTTAAGCTAGAAGGCCCTACGATAAGGGACGGACACCCACATCTCCGGCTGACCGCCAGGACCACCCCCCCAGTCCATGTTAAAAGATAGAGCCCTCCAGAAGAACAGTATAGATATTACGATAACACTAAAAGGGCCACACCAGCTGCAAGTTATAGCGTGAGACTTTTTCGCGTCTCTGTTACGTTGCAAACGTTAAAAACATTGCCCTACCACGAAAAGTATAACGTTTCTCATTGGATTGACAGAATTTTTGTAGGCGGAGCTTAAGGTTAACATTGAGACCCTGATTGGTCAGTTTAAAACACAGCCAGCTTCGGTAAATTGTAGTAAGGAGAAGTTAGTGAGAGTTGCTTCTGAGATGGCGAGGTGCGTGGAGCTCTGCCGCCCGCCGCCCCCTGACGCTGCCTAAACACCAACAAGGTAATGAACACACACGATGCTGCATTTTTGATCGTATAAGGCTTCACTCAGAACGGCAAAAGTCTAATCTGTTACATCCCCTTTTTACATAATACTAGTGTCGATCGTCAATTAAATCTCATGGTGTTCACATTTTCTACTTGAAGTAAAAAACTGAAACACGATGATTTTTCTGTTATATAATTATTGAGAAGCCACTTCAGCCACTGTAATTTACGACAGATTAGATAAGCAATTAAAGATAATTGAGGGTGACTGTAGACCATTTTGATAGTTTTCTCTTTTATGAAACTTAACTTAAATCTAGATTATAGATGTGATATGGCATAGGTCATCCTTCGATCCATTGTAGAACTTGGAAACCCATTCAGGGAATATTCGTTCACATTTTTGTTGAACGCAGTTGGTTTTTATCATCCTGTATTAAAATATTTCCTTTTATCAATAGTGCAATTCATAAACAATATTTTGTAAGTAGAATAAAATTTCCAATGGTAAACTTAACTGATTTTTCGACGTTATTTTATCAGCTAACTAAAAATAAGAAAGCTTTGAACCCCTTCCACTAAATTTAGTTAGTATTAAGATTCTTTTACAGGGAGTGCAGTGGAGCTGACGCTTAAATCATTAAGTATTTGATTATACCATCGCTAGTCTCACTGAAGTCTTCTGAACTCTACATGTCATATGTGGTCTGGCGTCTCCTTACCAGCAACAGGTCCCAGGTTCAAACTAGTCAATTCCCTAAAAGACACGCTCAGAGCGTCGTTGCGCGAAAGTGGTAGGGAGACACGACTTAGAACAAACAGACACCACGCAGAATGTTAGAAATGATTTGGCCACCCAGATCACCCCACATCTCATCGAATATTTATGGGATAAAATTGGGAGGTTAGTTCGTGCACAAAATCTTGCACCGGCAATACTTTTGCAATTATGGACAGCTGTAGAGGCTGCAGTGCTCAATATTTCTGCAGGGGACTTCCAACGACTTGCTAATCCATGCTACGTCGAGTTGCTGCACTACGCCTGACTAAATGATTTCCGATACGCTATTAGAAGGTGTCCCATGACTTTTGTCACCTCAGTGTAAATCATTAAACTTGTTTTGAAACACTTTTCGTGGGAACTGTAGGTTACTTTGCAGGAAATATTACATTTTTCGCTGACACCAAATGGGTTGTGCACTTCTTTCTAGCGTGCAGATACAATTCGTTATTAGCCCTCAATTCTTTTTTTATTCATTAGTCACAGTTTAACCGTAAGCATTTTCGCAATTTACTCGTGTTGCCTATGGATTTGTTGTCAGCAGCAGCACTATTGATTACCGTAACTCTCGTTATAAATCGTATGAAGGAGAGTTAGATCATATGAAATGACCAGAGACTTTAGTATTACTGTATAATGGAGGAAGTATTTTGAATTACTCCTTGCTGTAAATGATTACTCGGGCTTCCAGTTCACTTCTCAGAGTACTTCGTGCTACCGGGGTAACTATAAATTCTAATGTACACTAAGGAGCCAAATAATTATGACCACCTGCTTAATACCTTGTTTGTCCGAATCTGGAACGAAATACGTCACTGATTCAGCGTATCAGTGTAACACCCTAATGAACTCCAAAATCCAATTAGGAAAGACCATCATGATGTAAAGTAGGGAAAAGTTATCCTGACAGGTACGACAACTTTGCCGATGATATAACGCCAGAAAGTCTTGATAAACACTAACATTAAGCATTACAGAGTGTGTTTTGGTAGAAAGGAAGAAGAAAGAAAGGTTATCTTTAGTTATTTGTCAAACATCTAAGTAATAATTGCAAGTTAATACCATGACAGTTAAGTCCAAAGAAATGTCGGTCAGAGATAACTTTTATGTAGAAGAGAGTTGTAAATGCAACGAAGAAATTCAATGCGCCTACAATACTCATTTAGGGAAAAGGTAAGTCGCTTGCTAGATATCGTGCTATCAAGTCATACGAGAGCAGCTCTCGTCATAGTTGAGCGAACGGAGCGCGACTAGATTGTTTTACTTGCAAGAGTTGTTGTTGCGTGTAGACGCACGGATTTTGTGAACTGATATTCAGACAAGAGACTTGAACCGAGATAGGATGCTGACTGTGTATACCGGGTTGTTGGACTTTATTAACGAAAGTAGGCAATATTGGACTCAACATTCATATAAGTGAACTTATAGAAAGGAATGGACAAAGTTTCAAAAGACTATAACACACGTTTAGACTCGAGTAGGAGACACGGACACGAATACATGAAGAAGATACAATTATGCCGAGGTTAAAGCTGCCTTAATTGTCGCGGTACTTGAAACTAACAGAACTGCCAGTGCTAAGTAACCGTGTGTGCGTGTGGCGTGATGTTTATAAAGTATTTAGCGAAAAGGAACAATAAAATTGGTCATCAAAAGTGGAAATTCAACGGGTCGTCTCCATCATTCTATGAATATTTGGTAATTGCTCATCAAAAGTTAATGAACAGTGGCTATTTAACTTGGAAGTAAATTCGTGGACCGTTAGTTGTGACAAGGAAGGTTTGGACATACATAATAACACGACGCAAGATAATGAAGACATTGTTAAAGAGTATCTGTGCATCTCGCGTCATATAGAGCGAACAGTTTTACTTAGCAAAGAACAAACAACGACCAATACGATCTGGAATTGAACTTTTTCCTCGCTTTTGGTGATGTGGACGATGCGCATGAGGGAAGATACATCAATTACTGCACTGAAGTGTTAACCGGGCACACAATAATTCAAATTCAAACCACAAGAGACAATCAGAGTGCGCAGTTCGCATTAATAAGGAAACTGTGCGGACTCACAATCAAACTTTAATCATTACGCGAGGAACGATTTCTTAAGAGCTTTTTCAGATCTTGTCTTCGTTAACCGACGGAAACACCCATCATCGCGCATCGCGTCTCGACTCCACCAACCGAGCTGTAGCAGTAACATCTCCACGGCGTCGACAACACCAGCACGCGGCGGAGATGGGACGTCACATCAGGAATCCAACAATTTGTTCGTAGGTTTGTGGAGGCATGTAGCATTAGATGTCTAAGCACAGGTCGTGTAATCGGCGCAAATAATGGGCCGCTGTG
Source organism: Schistocerca americana (assembly GCF_021461395.2). NCBI lineage: Eukaryota > Metazoa > Arthropoda > Insecta > Orthoptera > Acrididae > Schistocerca > Schistocerca americana. Next base: position 719,733,337 of record NC_060122.1, on the reverse strand, counting down.
CTGCATACGCGGTGGTGATGCCGGATGCGACACAGATGAATTCAATAGGATTTACATCTGGCGAATTTGGTGGCCGAGACATCAATGTGAGTTCACTATAATGCTCCTCAACCCACTGTAGCACGGTTCTCGCTTTGAGACATGGGCAGTTATACTGCTGAAAGACGACATCGTTGTTGGGGAGGACATCAAGCCTGAAGGGATGCAGCTGGTTTGTAGCTGTCAGCGTGTCTTCGATTACTCCCACAGGTCCTATTCAAAGGCAGGAGAACGTCTCCCATAGCATAATACTGCTCCCACCCACCAGCGTCCGTGGCGCACTGCATGTTTCGAGCAGCCGTTCACCTCGATGATGGCGTTTGTGGAGACGACGGAAACGACCTTCGACGTAGTGTAATAAAAATGTGATTCACCCGAATAGCCGACACGTTTCCATCGATCGATGGTCTCGTACCCACTGCAGTCGTAACTGACGATGTCGCTGGGTCACCATGTGAACACGTAGGGGTGATCTGCTGCGGGGCTCCATGTTCAGCAATGTACGATGAACGGTGTGCTCCGAAACACTTGTGAGAGCACCAGCATGATGCTCTTTCGGCAGAGATGCCACAGATCGCGATCCGTCCTACTTTACATAGCAGACAAGCCTCCGAAGTCCGCATTCTGTGAAGAGCCGTAGACGTCCCAACCACTTACCGCCTAGTGGTAGTTTCCTCCTACCTCTTTACGTAGATGATAACGACAGTAGCACGTGAACATTCAACCAGCCTCGCCGTTCTCGAGATTCTCGTTCACAGGCTCAGCGTAATAATAATCCGTCAAAGTCGTTTACCTCAGTGTATTTCCCCACTTGCAGCTCACATCTTCGCTAGGATGATACCCCGTCCGTGTCTGCTCCACTTACATATTTTAGTTGGTTAGTTAGTTAGTTAGTTAGTTAGTTAGGTGTTCCATTGATCAATATCACAGAAAAACCGTTATGATATGGAACGTGTCAAATTCACAAGAAATGCGCACAGGAAACAAGTTTTTTTTTCATTGTAGTGTTATACCTAAATATTTTTATTATTTATCCCACTCCATTAAATTGCACAAAATGCATATATTATATCTCCAGATTTATTTACTCATATTCAAGAATTCATCTATGGTATAGAAGGTGGTATGATTTCAATTTGTTTTTGAAACTATTAGTGCTGTCTGTCAGACATTTTATTTCATCTGGTAATTTATCAAAAAGTTTTATAGCAGCGTATTTTACCCCTTTCTGTGCCAAAGATAAGTTAAGTAAAGGATAGTGTAGGTCTTTCTTTTTTCTGGTATTGTAATAATGAATGTCGCTGTTGATTTTAAACTGGTCCATGTTGTTGAGAAAAAATTTCATTACTGAGTAAATGTACTGTGAAGCAGTTGTAAGAATTCCTAACCTTTTAAACAGATGCCTACAAGATGTGCGACTATGAACCCCACGCATTATTCTAACCACTTTCTTTTGAGCAGTGAATTCTTTTTGTCTAAATGTTGAGTTACCCCAAAATATTATTCCGTATGATATCAGAGAGTGGAAGTATGCAAAATATGTTAGCTTACTAATTTCTACATCCTCAAAATTGGCAATTATTCTGATCGCAAAAGTTGCTTAAACTAGTTGCTTTATAAGATCCAAAATATGAAATTTCCAATTGAGATTCTCATCTATATGTACACTCAAAAACTTAGTATGCTCTACCCTGTCTACTGACTTCTGTTGGTGTGTTATATTTATTGAAAGAACTGTACTTTGTGCAGCAGAAAATGGGATATACTGTTTTTTTTTTCAAAGTTTGCAGAAAACCAATTAATGACTTTTCCAAATACCTTATTTGTATTATTTTCAATTGAACTTTCTTTTACTGGATTAATAACGATACTTGTATCATCAGCAAGCAGTGTCAGTTCAGCTTCCTGTTTCAGATAGGAAGGGAGGTCGTTCACATATATATCAAGAACAGAAGGGGACCCATGATTGAACCCTGTGGAACACCTAATGTAATTTCGCCCAAGTTAGATGAAGTGGCAAACTTATTTAAATTCCTTACACATATAAGGAGGCTTTTTGCTTCCTGTTGTGTAGGTATGACTTAAACCACTCATATGCTATTCCATTTAGACCATAGAATTGAAATTTCTGTAATATAATGTCATGGTTCACACAATCAAATGCTTTGGACAAGTCACTGAAAATTCCTATGGGTGGAATTTTACTATTTAAAGACTCTATTATGTGGACAGTGAAATTGTATATTGCTGTTCAGTGGAACAGCATTTTTGAAATCCAAACTGTGATTTACTAAGTATCCCATTACTGTTGAGATGGCTAACCACTCTTGAGTACATTACTTTCTCGAAGATTTTTGAGAATGCTGTAAGCAAGGATACTGGCTGATAATTATTGACATCTGTGGCGTCTCCCTTTTTGTAGAGAGGCCTGTCTGGGAAAATACCTTGTGTTAGTGATGGATTACATATGTGACTCAGAACATCAGCTGTAATTACTCCACATTACTTTAATATCTTATTAGAGATGTCATCTAATCCAACAGAACACTTATTTTTCAGAGATTTAATAATTTTACTCATTTCACAAGAGGTTGTTAGGTGAAACTTAATCTGACTAATTTTTTTTTCAAAACAGACTCTTCCATGAACTGCCTAGCTTTTTCTTTTGAACTGTTCTCACAAATTTTTTCTCCTACATTTAAGAAATGATTCTTAAATACATTAGCTACTTGTGTACTGTAGGTTAGGATGGTCTCTTTCTCTTTAACAGTAATACTACCTACCCCATTGGTTACTTTTCCTGTCTCCCTTCTATCAACATTCCATATTGATTTTATTTTGTTGCTGGAGTTGTTAATTTCTTCTCTAACATACATATTTCTTGATTTCCTTACAACTTTTTTCAGTATGTTACAATAATTTTTATAGTGTAAAACTACTTCTGGTCTTTACTAGTTCTTGCTGTCTCACACAGTTTTCTTTTTCTTTCTGAAGACACTTTAATACCCGTAGTAATCCAAGGTTTCTTTGAAAAATGTTTGGTGTTACACTTAGTAATTTGCTTTGGGAAACAGTGTTCAGAGAGGTATATACGTTCATCACGAAATATTTTGCACTTATCATTGGCATTTGGCTCATTATATACATCTCCCCAATTAATATTTCTTAAGCTTTCTCTGAAGTGCGTATAGATACCGGGTTGACCGACATCACACTTTTACTTAATGGTTTCTGAACTGTACACCCTGCTAGGTTTTGTAAGTTAATCAGTTGTGCATCATGGTCTGACAATCCATTTACCATAGGGAAAGCACATGTTTGTTTTACATCCTCTTTCTGTACAAATACATTATCTATTAGTGTGCTACTGTCCTGTGCTGTACGTGTAGGGAAATTTATCACTGATTCTAAGTTACATGTTGTTAATAACACTTCTAGTTCACTTTTCCTGTCAGAATTACTTAGAAAGTTTACATTGAAATCACCACAGATTAATAACTTCTTTTTTTTGTCTGACAGACAGCATAATAGGGAGTCAAACTTTTTTATGAACAGCTCCCAGTCTCCTAATGGGGATCTGTACACTGTTTCTAATATCAATACTACATTATCTAGCTGAAGTTCACATGCACAAACCTCAAAGTGCTGATCAACACAAAATTTGCTTAGTTCTATTGTTTCGCATTTATACCCTTGTTTTGTGAAAATGACAACTCCTCCTTTATCCATCCTAGATCTACAAGCGTAAGATGCTAAATTATACCCACTTATACTGACACTGTCCATGCCCACAGTTACATGGTGTTCAGACAGATAGATTATATCAATCTCATTCTTATTTTTGAGATCATCTAAACACACTGATAGCTCATCTACTTTATTTTTTATTCGCCTGATATTTTGATGAAGTATGTTGATACTGCCCTTAGCTTTACCCCAATTAACTGTACGTGAAGTTTCTTTTATTCTATTTATCTTGATTGTCATCTGTCAGTTTTGCGGCATATTTCACTTCAAGTTATGGGCTACGCCCTTGGCAGATTGATTGCTTATAGATGGATAATACAAATGATTACTTTCTATACAAAATGAGACATAACTGAAGATCTTAAAATTGTCTACATTGTTCTCATTATGCACCCAAATACTTGTCAAAGGTACATCGCCCGACGTTGGATATCTTGACCTTGGACCGTTCTCTCTTTCTCTTTTGCTACTGTTTTCACAGTTCAGTACACTTTCTTCCTGTTCTCATCCTTGGTCTGTGCTCAGTTTTTGACAGGCTGTCCACTGGGCCATCTTATCACCAAATCTGAGGGAGGTGCGATGGCGAGTTTCTCTTTTCAGTGAATCTGTGTAGCGTTACTGTGCTTTTGAAGTTGGTATTGATGTATTATTTTAAGAACTATCAATAAACAAAATAACAAAGGCTTAGCTATTTCATTTCTTTCTTCTTCTTGCATATTTCCCCATCGATCTCTGACAACACATACACTTATAACGATTTTTAAAATCAGTGTCGCGAACAACATATAAACATTCACTGTCAATAAGCTCCACTGTGAGTGACGGGCTTACATACTTGCATATCCTTACACACTAAGGTAAATGTAGAACAACCTTCAACAATCGTCGCCAGCAGTAACCCCTGATGCAACGCCGCGTTAGTTTAACGATCGTGTAGCCTCTGACATTTAAGCAAGAAAATAGGTCCCGGCTCATCCACCTGCGGCACGACCTTGAGAACGCGCCTGTCGTTCGACAATATGTTAATTTCCGTACCGTGTAGCCATGTCCTATGTTACAACACTGATCCTATTTCTTGCGTTATTAATTGCACAAAAGTTGCGGTAAAAAACGCCCGTCTAGCCTTAGTCACAATTACTGAATCGAATTGGACTGTCAGTATCTATGATTTTTGCTAGAACATATGTTAAATATTCTTGGAATTTTTATAATAATTAGCAGTACAGTTGTGTTACAATATGAACGCCTATTATTTTTATTATTATAATTTGAATATAAAATGAATATGGATAACACTTACCGTAATGTAACTCATAGGTTTTCTTCAGTTCCTATACTATTCGTATTTATGCGTGCAAGTTTTTCACGTATTTAAGAAAGGAGATACTCAAATGATTGAGTGACATACGACAATAATCACAAAACAAGGTTACACAATCTTTCAGTCTTTCTTGTATATTTACGAACTTTCCTTTGCCAGGTTAATCTACAATTATTGGACTATCTCTGGTTTTTTTTTTTTCTACACTACTGGCCATTGAAATTGCTACACCACGAAGATGACGTGCTACAGACGCGGAATGTAACCGACAGGAAGAATACGCTGGGATATCAAATGGAAGAGCAGTTGAACGGAATTGACAGTGTCTTGAAAGGAGGATATAAGATGAACATCAACAAAAGCAAAACGAGGATAATGGAATGTGGTCGAATTCAGTCGGGTGATGCTGAGGGAATTAGATTAGGAAATGAGACACTTAAAGTAGTAAAGGAGTTTTGCTATTTGGGGAGCAAAATAACTGATGATGGTCGAAGTAGAGAAGATATAAAATGTAGACTGGCAATGGCAAGGAAAGCGTTTCAGAAGAAGTGAAATTTGTTAACATTGAGTATATACTTAAGTGTCAGGAAGTCGTTTCTGAAAGTATTTGTATGGAGTGTAGTCATGTATAGAAGTGAAACATGGACGATAAATAGTTTGGACAAGAAGAGATTAGAAGCTTTCGAAATGCGGTGCTACAGAAGAATGCTGAAGATTAGATGGGTAGATCACATAACTAATGATGAAGTATTGAATAGAATTGGGGAGAAGAGGTGTATGTGGCACAACTTGACAAAAAGAAGGGACCGGTTAGTAGGACACGTTCTGAGGCATCAAGGGATCACAAATTTAGCACTGGAGGGCAGCGTGGAGGGCAAAAATCATAGAGGGAGACCAAGAGATGAATACACTAAGCAGATTCAGAAGGATGTAGGCTGCAGTAAGTACTGGGAGATGAAGAAACTTGCACAGGATAGGGTAGCATGGAGAGCTGCATCAAACCAGTCTCAGGACTGAAAACCACAACAACAACATGCAAATGATTAGCTTTTCAGAGCATTCACACAAGGTTTGCGCCGATGGCGACACCTACAGTTTGCTGACGTGAGGAAAGTTTCCAACCGATTTCTCGTACACAAACAGCAGTTCACCGGCGTTGCCTGGAGAAACGTTGTTTTTATGCCTCGTGTAAGGTGGAGAAATGCGTACCATCACGTTTCCGACTTTGATGAAGGTCGGATTGTAGCCTATCGCGATCGCGGTTAATCGTATCGCGACATTGCTGCTCGCGTTGGTCGAGATCCAATGACTGTTAGCAGAATATGGAATCGGTGGGTTCAGGAGGGTAATACGGAACGCCGTGCTGAATCCCAACGGCCTCGTATCACTAGCAGTCGGGATGACGGGCATCTTATCCGCATGGCTGTAACGGATCGTGTAGCCACGTCTCGATCCCTGAGTCAACAGATGGGGACGTTTGCAAGACAACAACCATCTGCACGAACAGTTCGACGACGTTTGCAGCAGCATGGACTATCAGCTCGGAGACCATGGCTGCGGTTACCCTTGACGCTGCATCACAGACAGGAGCGCCTGCGATGGTGTACTCAACGACGAACCTGGGTGCCCGAATGGCAAAACGTAATTTTTTCGGATGAATCCAAGTTCTGTTTACAGCATCATGATGGTCGTATCCGTGTTTGGCGACATCGCGGTGAACGCACATTGGAAGCGTGTATTCGTCATCAAATGGTTCCAATGGCTCTGAGCACTATTGGACTTAACATCTGAGGTCATCAGTCCCCTAGAACTTAAAACTACTTAAACCTAATTTACCTAAGGACATCACACACATCCATGCCCGAGGCAGGATTCGAACCTGCGACCGTAGCGGTCGCGCGGTTCCAGACTGAAGCGCCTAGAACCGCTCGGCCACCACGGCTGGCTATACGTCATCGCCATACTGGCGTATCACCCGGCGTGATGGTATGGGGTGCCATTGGTTACACGTCTCGGTCACCTCTTGTTTGCATTAACGGCACTTTGAACAGTGGACGTTACATTTCAGATGTGTTACGACCCGTGGCTCTACCCTTCAGTCGATCACTACATTTCAGCTGGATTATGCACGACCGCTTGTTGCAGGTCCTGTACGGGCCTATCTGGATACAGAAAATGTTCGACTGCTGCCCTGGCCTGCACATTCTCCAGATCTCTCACCAATTGAAAACGTCTGGTCAATGGTGGCCGAGCAACTGGTTCGTCACAATATGCCAGTCACTACTCTTGATGAACTGTGGTATCGTGTTGAAGCTGCATTGGCAGCTGTACCTGTACACGCCATTCAAGCTCTGTTCGACTCAATGCCCATGCGTATCCAGGCCGTTATTATGGCCAGAGGTGGTTGTTCTCGGCACGTATTTTTCAGGATCTATGCACCCAAATTGCGTGAAAATGTAATCACAAGTCAGTTCTAGTATAAAATATTTGTCCAATGAATACCCGTTTATCATCTACATTTCTTCTTGGTGTAGCAATTTTAGTGGCCAGTAGTGTATTTCCATAGTCTTCTAACCAATAACGAAGTAATCGCTTTTTGTACCAAGTTCAAGTTCTGTCATTGCATATCTCAATTCTTGACACGCGTACTTCCCACTAGTCGGTGCACAGTAGACCGTACTACAAAGGAAACTACGTTAATAATACTTCGTATAGCCTGCTTGTTCCAAACCTGTGTCATTTTAGCGCGCAAAGCCTTGCGACATTTAACGTTGTGGTAATTGCTGTAAAAAAACGGCCGTCTAGCCTTTCTCTGAATGACACTCTTCGCATGACAGCTGGCGCTGCGCGGTGCTGCAGTTAGAAACAGATATAGACACAGACACGCAGAGCGCGAGCAGCCGCTCGCTAGACACGGGAGGGGCCCGCAGAGCTAAGTTAAGGGCGCGGCGCCAGGCAGGAAACACGGCTGCCTTCCGGGCACCTGGTGTTGCCGTCTGGCTGCCGCGCGCCGTTCTACCGCGGCGAGTGTTTCCCAGTCAGGCGAGCGGGTGAAAGCCAGACGTTGGCGCGAAATGAGGCGAGAGTGCAGTGAACAAGAGAGCGAGGGGATCCACATCTGCATCTGCACTACCGAGTGCGTGGCAGAGAGAGCTCTTTATTGTTCTTCGCGTTTCGTGCACCAGTAAAACTTCGGAAAAATTATCGCGATATGCCTCTGTGTACTCATTCAACGTCATGATGACCTTTCTAGACTCTGAGAAACTCATCTGCAGAAACCAGCACGGTTTTAGGAAACAGCGGTCATGCGAGACACATGTACATGATATACAACAGGCTCTAGATACCGGCTTCCAGGTTCATGCCATATTTCTCGATTTTCGAAAGGCGTTCGACTCAGTTCCGCACTATCGCTTGCTACAAAAAGTGCGCGCTTACGGTCTATCCAATGACATATGCGGTTGGATAGAAAGTTTTCTAACAGACAGGGAACAGAATGTCATCCTGAACGGGGGAACTTCAACAGAAACAAGAGTAACTTCAGGTGTGCCCCAGGGCAGCGTAATAGGTCCTCTGCTTTTTACGATTTACATAAACGATCTGGTTGATGGTATTGACAGCGGCCTTAGACTGTTTGCCGATGATGCTGTAGTCTATAGGAAAGTAGTATCACACGAAAGTTGTGAACAGATGAGGATTTGCGGAAAATAAATGCTAATGGCTGGCAGTTATCTCTCAATATTAGTAAATGTAACCTACTTCGTATAACAAGGCGAAAATCCCCATTAATGTATGAGCACAAAATAAATGATCAGTCTTTGAAAGTAGTAACATCCGTCAAGTATCTGGGTGTGACTACTCGAAATGATCTCAAATGGAATGATCAGATTACACAACCAACGGGTAAGGCGAACTCTAGATTGCGGTTTATTGGTAGAATCCTGAAGCGATGCAGTCCTTCAACAAAGGAAATAGCTTACAATACGTTAGTTCGTCCATTCTTAGAGTAATGTTCGTCTGTATGGGACCCTTACCAGTTGGGTCTGATTCAAGAGATTGAGAAGGTCCAAAGAAGAGCGGCAAGATTCGTGACTGGTACATTTAGCCATCGCGAGAGCGTTACAAATCTCATAGAAAGATTGAAGTGGGACACACTTGCAGATAGACGACGCGCTAAACAGAAGGGGCTGCTCACTAAATTCCGAAATCCAATCTTCACCGAGGATGTAGAGCATATATTATTGCCACCAACTTTCAAATCTCGTAATGATCATCATTCAAAGATAAGGGAAATAAGAGCTCGTACTGAGGCGTTCAGACAGTCGTTTTTCCCTCGCGCGATCCGCGACTGGAATAGAGGGGGGGGATATGACTTAGGCGCGAATTGTGACCTCTGCCATACACCGCTTAGTGGCTAGCGGAGTATATATGAAGATGTAGATCTTCGCAGTTAAACTTGTGCAACAGGTAGAGAACAGAATGTTACGTGATTCTTGGAATTTTCGAAGGGGTTCTGTCCCCACAATGTAGATTCTGCAACACTGCAGTTACGCTTGAGGGAGGGAGCTCCTATAACTACTGACTATGTTTTGGAAGGGTTGGTCTTGAAAAACCACTGGTTGTACCAGGAAATAAGTGGCTGAAATAGAATGAAGAGATCGAGATTTCCGTACGGTGGGGTACAGGCGTTGAAAGATTGTATCTTGTATGTTCTTGAATTATGCATATAAGCGCACCCGGCACTGGAAAAAAGTCAGCGGCTTGGGGCGCAACTGCATTGGGGTGGAAGATACGGGAATTGGTGTTGTTGATAGTTACAAACGCCGACCGGAGAGGCTGAGCGGTTCTAGGCGCTACAGTCTGGAACCGCGCGACCGCTACGGTCGCAGGTTAGAATCTTGCCTCGGGCATGGATGTGTGTGATGTCCATAGGTTAGTTAGGTTTAAGTAGTTCTAAGTTCTACGGGACTGATGACTTTAGAAGTTAAGTCCCATAGTGCTCAGAGCCAAAGTTACAAACGAATTTTTTCCCCAGAGTTGATCGGTGTCCTTTGGTTTGGGAACGACTGAAGGGTCTGAAACAAAGGCTTCGTCGACTCTGTGGCCGCCTTGGCAGCAAATTCGTTGACCTGCGTCATCGGGTGGGAGATGTTAGCACTTTCCTTGATAGACTTAATCTCATTGCTAAATATTGGGCCGGCCGGTGTGGCCGAGCGGTTCTAGGCCCTTCAGTCTGGAACCGCGCTACCGCTACGGTCGCAGGTTCGAATCCTGCCTCGGGCATGGGTGTCTGTGATGTCCTTAGCCTAGTTAGGTTTAAGTAGTTCTAAGTTCTAGGTGACTGATGACCTTAGATGTTAAGTCCCATAGTGCTCAGAGCCATCTGAACCATTTTTTTGTTGCTAATTACTGAACAAATATTTCTATTAATTTTAGAACCAGCAATAACTATAATTCAAGCTTACGTATTCTCTATCTTAAGAACTTTATATTCCAGTGAAGTATATTAAACTTGTGTTAACAACTCACTCAAACCACCCATTTCACTTAGCAGATCATAGACCTTGCTGCTAACAGGAGAGCACTACACGAAGGAGGCAGTTACTCATGTGGCAGAGTACTTGTGTAAAGCACATGAGTGTTTTTTATACTAGACGGTTGTTTGAGGGACTCTGATGAACGTTCGCCAGGAGACACGCAGATAGCGAAATCAGAACACGTTCAGAGCAGACATATCGACTCTCAAAATTTTACCAGTAAACTGTCAAAGTATTCGTAACAAAGTTCCCGAAATTACTGTTCCCCAGAAAATTTCTGTCGCTCAAATTATTCTCGGGACCGAGAGTGGCAGAAACCCGGAACAGATTAGTCGAAGGTATTTAGCGAGTCATGCAACGTATATAGAAAATACAGACGCCACAGGAGGGGGAGTGTTCATTGTAGTTGCCAAAAATATTGGCTCTGTTGAGGTCAAGTTGAGTGTGACCGTGAAGTTATCTGGTCGCGTGTAACAGGTCTATGTGAAATCACGTTAATTGTTGGATACTATTACCGACCCCCCTATTCCGCTGTGACATTTTAGATTAATGAAAAAAGTCTACAATCAGTAGCGCTAAAATACACGGATCATTCAATATTAGTTGGAGGCGACTTTAACCTACCGAGTATAGACTGGAACGTCTTTGGATTCATTGTAGGGCCTACAGAAAGACAGTCGTACGAAGTACTTTTGAACATGTTCTCCGAAAACTGACTTGAGCAGGTAGTTCGACAGCCCACAAGCAATGGAAATATTTTACTAGACTTTATACCTACAAACAGGCCTTACGCTATCTATGGCGTCAGTACAGAGACAGGGATTAGTGAACGTGATGTAATAGCAATTCCTCCTCTACGGCCTTTGCCGCCTCTGAGAGCATTACTATGTCATCTACAAACATCAAAGTTTTATTTCTTCACCCTGACCTTAAACTCCGCTTCCAAATTTCTCCTTAGTTTCCTTTACTGCCTGCTCAATGAACAGACTGAATAACACTGGGGAGACGTTACAACCATGTGCCACTCCCTTTTCAACTACTGCTTTCCTTTCATACATTTCAACTGTTATAAGCCGGGCTTTTGCGCAAGTTCTAAATAAACTTTCTCTCTCTGTATTTTACCCCTTCTACCTTCAGAATTCCAAAGAATGTGTTCCACTCAGTGTTTATTTCTTTTTTTATAGAGTTCAGACGTACCCTGAGCAAAATTCTTTGTGATCCACGAAAGACTTTTTACCTTTATACCAGTGAGAGTAAACAATTTTTAAGCAACCCAAATTGTCAAAAGCTTTTTTTTTTCCTAAAACTGTAAATGCCGATAATGCAGGTTTGCCTTTCTCCACTCTATTTCATAAGTCATAAAGTTAGTAGTGCCTCTCGCGAGTTCTTACATTTCTTCGGAACCCAAACTGATCTTCCCCGACGTCATCTTCCACCAATTTTACCATGCTTCTATACATAACTCAAACTCGGTCTTCCGTATCTGATCGAGGCTCCCTCAAGGCGGTGGGTCAATTCTGGGGACTCTCACGATACCCACAGACGGAGGACGATCCGAACTCCCTGTCTATCTTGCATCTATGAGAAATTATGATATTCTTTACCGCTAATCCTAGGGAACTTGAATCCCCTTGCTTTTGTTCTACGTTTGGTACTTTCTCATCCCAGCCCCAGTGTCGTACTTGCCATCCGATTTTAGAACGGGGACGAACATCAATCACGACCTGAATCACATCCTTACCCGACATTGGTCACACTATTCATGTGTCTATACGGGTGGCTCTAAAACTGTGGCAGGTGTGCGATACGCCTTCTTCAGCCTCTCTAGTGACACATGCCAAATGCTTGCACTGACATTGAATCTTCTATTTGCACGTAGTAATTACTGTCCATAAGGGAGGATGTCAGGGAGGGTGTTTATTAGGGCACTCAGACTTTCCAGTTCGCATTGATCCTCACCGAATCTCAAAGTCTTTTGCACAAACTACAGCATCCGGCGTTTGATAAACAGACTAACAGATATAGCTTGGATGTCTTGGAGACCATAATAAATGCGTAGATATTGGGCATTGACGTCTGGTTACTTTGGAGGAAAGGGCATTACGGCATGCTCCATAATGAAACTGTTGGCCGCCTCGCTAAGAAGAGCGTTACCGAAGGACAGTTCCGCCCAACACAGTCCTTTGTAAGGATTTGAACTCGACGGCCAAGAAAGCTACTTATCACGACTGGAACTGTGAATGGCACGTATCCCAGCGTTATAAGGGCGGCCACCTGGCAGTCACCTGGCGGCCATGGTTCACCTCTGTGATGTTTAGTAGATGTCACGTTATCTCTCTCATCCACACGAGGCAGGGACTTGGGTGTTACCCTGACCACCTATACCGGTTTGAAAATCATCGCTTCTGAACACTATGACCAAGACACAATGAAGGTTGAGGATATGAACCACGTCATTTGGCGTGTACCAAGAACTCGGCCGCACAGGAGGTGTCGAACGAAATACTGGTTGCAAGGGGCTACTGCCAACTAGTGCAACTGCTTTACTTCACTGGTACTTGTAAGTACTATTTGTTCCCAAACTATTTAAAAGGCGCCGGTATCCAGCTTTGATCTTGTCCTCCCATGGAAATAGCTCGGTTCGAAACCTAGGATGTTTGTTTGTGTTTTTACTCTGCGTTAAGAACTTATCTTTGTTTAATATATTTGTTTGCATTGCCATCTTCTGAGCAGCTGTTGAAATCAGTTATTATTGGTTTCTCCGGCTTGAACTTAGTGCAACTTAATTAAAGAGAGTTTTACACAAGACGCGTTTCGCTTTTATTTATAAAGCGTCTTCTGTGGTTATTCTCCAAATTGGATACATGTGTTTGTACATTTATGTTGTTTGAGATTAAAAACAGTGTTTCTGTTTATAAAGTTGGTGTGCACTTAAGGTGTTTCTGCTTCTCGTTTACATATTCTGCAAACCACCGCTTCTTCCCTCCTTGTTAGCAGAGGCTGACGTTGACAGACTTTGTGTCGCATATTCAGATGTCGTAAGAAAAAGTGGAAAAACTGTCAAAACGAAAGGAAGTCTGTCGACATTAACATCTGCTAAGAAATAGGGAAAAAACGCCGTAAGTAGAGCGAGCTCCAACTTTATATAAAAAAATGCTGTTATCAATGTACAAAACAAAAAATATACAAACATATGTAACAAGTTTACAGAATAACCACATAAGCGGCTTTATAAATAAAAGCGAAATGCTTCTGGTGTTTCTCTTTAATTAAATTGCAGCAAGCTTCAGACGGAGAAGCGAATAATAACTGACGCCGTTGCCAGCTTTCCATTATAAGTTGTTCAGGATGTCATTCTACTATGTAACGGAGCGAAGTAGAATTCTGGGACGTAATTTTGTGTTTTCAGTTTATATTACGAACCCATCTTTGTACTTCACACTCTTGCCATTTTTCTATTGTGGAAATTGCGCTAATTCAACTTGGCACTGTTGTAACTACTGCTGGCCATACGGTGATCGTCTTTTAGTGCTTCTGTTTTATGTTCAGAATATATATTGGATGAATCACCTGGAACTTGCACCGTAAATATTGCGGCAATGGAAAGTGTTATTTGTTATACCGACGATCTTCACAAAAGCGACAGGCAACCCTTCGGGCATCTCAGGCATGCGTGCAGCCTACATAGCCCCTGCACACCTCATCGTCGCGAACTCGCCCTGTCGCAGTAACGGACGGACACCAGGCAGCGGTACCAGTGCTAACAGAGGCCGACACTTCCAAGGGACCTATTTGCATTCGTCACACACGTGACCAGAAAACAGTGTCGCCAATATACCGCCGCCGGCCGCTACAAATGTCAAGACGGGGCTCTACCGGCTACATTGCTGCAGATACGCACACTCATAAACTCCAAGTGGTCCAAAACAAGGCCCTTAGAATAATTACAGACGCTCCTTGGTACCGCCCAAACGAAGATATCAGATCCGAGCTTAACATCCCCTTCATCTCACCCCACATCAAAAACTGGACTGTCAAATTCTACAACACATCAGAACTTCGCCCCATGAGATCATCTCATCATTAGGCCGCGACTCTTTCGAAATCAGTTACAAACACCCCAAAAAATCCGCCAATTTAGGCAATAACACACTGTTACAATGCATTTATACTAATCACAGAAACACTACGTATGTCTGAAAACCCATTATGTTTCAAAACCCCTAGCTCAGACAGAAGGCAGGAAAGAATCGTTCGGACTTTACATGGGCCGTAGCCCAACATGCTGTCTTCGTCGTTCCGGCTACGGGAGCTTCACCTAGCCTCCGGGTGGATGCTACTCAGCCTATCGTCTTAGGACGTTCTCGAAGGCCATCGTAGGGACCGATGCCGCTGTATTCAGCATTCACCGTTTCCCTTGGCGCAGTTGGACGGCACCCCAGGATAGATTTGTCTGTTCAAATGGTTCAAATGGCTCTGAGCACTATGGGACTTAACATCTTAGGTCATCAGTCCCCTAGAACTTAGAACTACTTAAACCTAACTAACCTAAGGACATCACACACATCCACGCCCGAGGCAGGATTCGAACCTGCGACCGTAGCAGTCCCGCGGTTTCGGACTGCAGCGCCTAGAACCGCACGGCCACCGCGGCCGGCTTTTTCTGTTCCTATGCTGGTGTTATTCAGAACATCTTCATCGGACTTAGAATATTTTCCATACAGATGAATTCGTCTATGAAGGTCGCAAATGTTGTTACACTCTGGAATCACAATATTGTCAAGTCTTCAGACCTGTGAGACACTGCAATTTTGATTTTGTTATTATCTTCCAAGCAGACGTTTCTTTCCTTGGTCAACAAACTTTTGTAAACCTTAAGCACTGTTTTCCTTATGTTTGTGTGATCAACACATCACTATTTATTTGTGGTTTTCACAGAATGGATTGGTTGTCAAGGACTCATATTACTAGCACATAAACAGATTGAATAATACTTAGAAAGTGTATTTTTTGTACAAACATATGATTTTATGAAAGGAACAATGCCCATTGTCACTAACAGACTAAAAGTAGGGTAAATTAAAGTGTCAGTGGTATGACAGTCCAAGCAGTAGGTTGTGAGTGGATGACGGGATTTACCAATGCGGAAAAAAGTCGATATGCTCATGGCATATGGATAGTGTAGGAAGAATGCAATTCGTTCATGTACGGTGTATGCGGCAAGATATCCCAATAGATGTCAACCATCTGGCAATTTTTTATCAACATCTTCAATCTTTTACATGAAAGTTGTAGTGCAACACCTAAACAATGCAACAGAAGGATAATACAAGTGACGACAGAAGAGGGGGAAATTAATGTTCTTGCTGCTGTTGCAGTTGATCAGCACGTTAGCTCCCGCGCAATCGCAAGACGAAGTGGCATGTGTCAGACAAGTGTCCTACGCAATCTGGATCGACATAGGTTCCATCCCTATCGCATCTCTCCCGTTTGAGAGCGTCATGGAAACGATTATGAGAATCGTGTTAATTTCTGTACGTGGGCATTAAGACAGGGTAATCCAGATGTATCTTGTTTAGTGATGAAGTCACATTTACCAATCACGTCTAGGTAATCCGCCGAAACATGTGCTATCGATCTGTTGACAATCCAAGTTGGCTTCGTCAGGTGGAACGTCACTTCCATGGAGTATAAACGTTTGGTGTGGGATAGTAAACCATCAGCTCATAGGCCCTTTTCCATAGTTGGAACACTGAACCCACAGACAGGCTCCTAACAGACCATCTTCTACGGGTGCTAGAAGATGTTCCCCTGCAGACCAAGAGGAACCTGTGGTACCAGCATGAGGGCTGTCCAGCCTAGAGTGCACGAAGTACTACATCATGCCTTCACGAATTGTTTCCAAATCGTTGGATTGGATGCAAAAGACATATCCCTTGGCCAGCCTATTCCCCGGATTTGACGCCTGTAGACTTTTTTTGGAGGGATTTTTTTTGCGGGTAAAGCTGATAGACGCTGTCTACAATGACATGCCAACTACACCCTTTGATATGCAAAGGTGTATAACTGCAGCTTGCTCGAACATCTCCACTGAAATGCTAGTACGTGTGAGCAGTCATTCCATACCAGACTGGAAGTGTGTATTGCTGTTGCCGGTAATCATTTTGAACACAACCTGTGATTGTCAGTTATCTCGCTACTGGTCAGAATCCACATAACTAGTGTATTTACGGTGTTGTTCTTTAGTGTGTACTACCACAGGTATTGCACAAGTGTCGTTGTGGGAACTCCTCAAAATACGGTATCTCGTAAACGACTCGCACTAGTATCCTGAGACGAACACCACTTACGTTCTAATTCACCCTACTTTTAGTCTATTAATGTCAATAGCCATTGTTTCGTTAAAAAAAAGTTGCACAAAAATACAGTTTCTAGGTATTATGGAGTCTGTTTACTGCCTAACAGCACGAGCACCAAAGTACTAATCCATACTGTGAAAACCGCACATCAATAGCACTTTCCATTTCTGTAATATCTGCGGGGCAAATTTTAGGTTATTCACTCTGTATATGTGAGTCACACTCTTTTTATTGTTCCTCTGCGGAAATTGCAATTATGTTAACATGGCACTTTCGTAACTACTGCTGGCTCTGCAGTCTTTGCTGACCAAAGCCAAAAATGAATAAGAAAGAGGGCCAAAAGTAGCTATTGAATCGCGGAGAGTGACCACAACGCAGGATTGCTAGCTTATTATCCGTTTGACCGTTACGGTCAAAATAAACAGCTTCGTCCAAAGGCCTTGCTGGAGCACAGCATGTCTGGTCGTCTGCGCATACTCAACATGTTGCGCGCATGTCATTCCGCTGACTTTCATTGAGCAGAAAAAGCAGGCGCCTCACCAAGCGAGATACTGCTGTGACTGGCTATATTCCGCAGAGGTACCACTACCATTTCACCCGTTATCTAAGCCACTCGCGAATAGCACTGGAAGAGCGACTGTCGATAAGCATTCGCATCAAATCTAATTGTTCTGATTTCCTCGCTGTGATCATGTCGCGACGTATATGCGGGATAGTAACATAGCAGTCTCACTCTTCTTGAAATTTTAACACTAAATGATGCACGATCCCGTTATTGCAGTCTGTCGCTGGAGTTTGATGGGCATCTTCGTGACATTCAAGTGCTGACCGAAAGATCTTGTGATGAAATATGCCGCTCTTTCTTTGATCACCTCTTCTTTATTAATCCTAGGGGTAGATGGTGACAGCCTCGACGTGGCCTACCCCCCCCAGTATCGTGCCGCACAACGATCGCATTGCGAGAAGAAAATCGAAATGCTCAGAACGAGCTGCGACACGAGAAGCAAATGTCACCACCAAACGGCGGCCGGACGTAGTAATACCTCCCGGCCCTCACAGGCGAAGCTACGCAAGAGAGCGAGACAAATGCTTCAGTTTCCACCCCGGAGCCAAGTGCGTGGACGAATACGTATATGCCAAGTTAACATAGAAGGATACACGAGGACAAAAGGAGACATCCTCACAAAGCTACTAACAGAAGAAAAAATTGATGTGCTGACCTTGCAGGAAACACATCTATCAGAAGAAAATATCTCGAGACTTCTAATACCAGGCTATGAAATTGTGGGCTATAAAGCCCATAATAAACACGGTATTGCAACACTGATCAAGAAAGAACTGGTTGATAATATTGAGGAAACTATGCACCACGAATTTGCCGTGGGAATCAAACTAAACGATATGACTGTGTATAACGTGTACAAGCCACCTTCAGAAAAATGGGAACAACCTGTTTTACCTAACCCACAACACCCTGCAGTCATAATTGGCGATTTTAACTCCCACCACCCCAGATGGGGCTATCAGTCTTGCGACAAAGAAGGACTCATGCTGGCAGACTGGGCAGATATAAATAATTATACATTAATATACGATGCAAAAGATAGCCCCACCTTCTGTTCAGGAGCGTGGGGCACAACATCAACGCCCGATCTTTGTTTTGTCTCATCTGGAGAAACTGGAATAGCACTTCCGTCCAAGAGAACTGTACTGAGCCGTATTCCTCGGAGCCAACACAGACCAGTTATTATAGACCTTGGGATCCAAATACCAGTAATAAAGAGCCCCCCTATAGCCCGCTGGAACCTCAGGAAGGCTAACTGGGTTAAGTTTAAAGATACCATTGAAAATAATGTAAACAGAATTCCCCCAATTCCAGAAAATTACGACAGATTTACGAAGTTAATTATTAAAGTGGCACATAACTCAATACCAAGAGGAGCGCGGAAAGAATACATCCCATGCTGGACAAAGGAGTGCGAACAACTACTCGATGAATATAACAAAACAGAGAATCCAGAACTAGGAGAACAGCTCATAAGAGCTATGGACGAGGAACGCAAACAGAGATGGCAAAAGCGGATGGAACAAATGGACTTTACGCACTCCTCACAGAAGAGTTGGAGTCTACTGAGGAAACTTGGCGGAGCACAATTCAAGGGACGGAACATCAATAATAAAATGACCCCTAACAAGATATGCTCTTCTATACTACAAACATCCAGAATCCATGCCTCCGCCTCGAAGAAAAAAGAACTGCACCAACTGATGAACGAAGAGCTAGATGCAAGCGAGGAGGAAGCAGGTTTAGCGAACTGGGTAACACAAGAAGAGATAAATATAGCACTAAAGAAAATGTCACCTGGTAAAGCAGCTGGCTGTGACGGCCTTCTTCCAGAATTCTTGAAGAACCTCGGGCCAAAGGGAAGAGCATGGCTGTCTTCTCTTTTCTCTAATATCATAGATACCAGCCGGTTACCAAAGCAATGGAAAAACGCACAAGTCATAGCCATCCAGAAACCAGGGAAAACAGGAGAGAATGCTAAACATTATAGACCGATATCTTTATTGTGCACCACTTACAAGCTGTTTGAACGAGTCATCCTAGGCAGAATAGAAAGTAAAATAGAAGCTGCTCTTCCCCCAGAGCAAGGCGGTTTTCGAAAAGGAAGAGATTGTTGCGACCAAGTTCTCGCCCTAACCACTTTCATTGAAAGAGGTTACCAAAACAAAAAGAAAACGGGCATGGTATTATTAGGTCTCACCTCGGCATAAGACACCGTATGGACAAAAGGGATACTGTATAAACTGTCAAAAGTCGTGAAATGCAAGAAGATCATAGATCTAGTCAGAAATATGTTGATAAACAGGAGATTCAAGGTATCTCTGAATGGGAAAACAAGCAGCTACAGGACACTACAAAATGGTCTCCCCCAAGGGTCTGTGCTGGCTCCATGCCTTTTCAATTTATACATAGCGGACATCCCAAACCTGGAATCTCGTTCTTTTATGTATGCAGATGACATCGCTATCGCGGCTCACGCCAACACTTTCGAAGAACTGGAAGAAATTTTAAACAGGGATCTGGAACGACTACAACAATATTATGACAACTGGCACATCAAAGTAAATCCGACTAAATCCGTGGCATCAATAATGCACTTGTGTAACAAAGATGCAAATCGTGAGCTAAAAGTGCAAATAAAAGGTAAATTGTTGAAAAACGATAGAACGCCAAAATATCTGGGTGTTAAGCTAGATTGCACTCTCACATATAAGAGCCACCTGTACGAAGTCGCCCAAAAAATGAAAACAAGAAACAACATCATAATGAAACTGGCAGGAACAACCTGGGGATGTTCCACTGAAACTCTACGCACATCAGCACTGGCACTTCTGTATAGTGTAGCGGAATATTGCGCACCCGTCTGGGCCCGCAGTAGGCATGTCAGATATATTGATGTGCAACTTAACGAGACAATGAGGCTCATAACAGGAACAGTAAGACCCACCCCGAAACCTTGGCGGCCCGTCCTTGCCAATATCGAACTACCCTCGATTAGACGTGAAAGAGCAATCCAGAGGTACAAAGAAAAGTTCAGGGACCTACCTCCTCCCCCTGACAGATTGATGTCAAGAAATCCCTTCTGGAAAGAACTCAAACAACAGATTGATATCGATAACCTGTGGAAACAGCAATGGCAGGAAAGCAAAGTGAATAACAGTTTCCTTATTGAGGACCCATCTCAACGAGTTCCAGGCTTCCAACTCCAACGTAGAGTGTGGGTAACTCTAAATCGTCTGCGGACAGGTGTTGGTCGGTGCGGATATTTGTTGAAAAAGTGGGGTTTCTCCCAGGACCCCAATTGTGAGTGCGGAGAGAGTCAAACCATGCAGCATATAGTTGAGTGCGACGTACACGGACTTAAGGGAGGAAATCTGATGGACATACATGTGATAAGTGACCAAGCACTTTTGTGGCTGGAAACCCAGAAAATTTTATTGTAAATCATTGTTAATGTTAATTTAAATTTTTATGTTGATGTTTGTAAGTGTATCACGCTTTGCCTGTAGTTGAACGAGAAATAATAAATATTAATCCTACCTAGCAAAAGTCCCAAAGTGTGAGCAACGCTCAAGAGACGGTCGAGTGAGGGTTTTGTGAGCTACCTTTGTCGCAGATTAATTATATTTCTTTAGGATTCTCGACTCCCGGCTGGGGCAGGAGATTTTCTCCGCTCAGGGACTGGGTGTTGTGTCGTCCTCATCATCATTTCATCCCCATCTTCGACGCATAAGTTGCCCAATGTGGCATCGAATGCAATAAGTACTTGCCCTCGGTGGCGGAACTTCCCCGAATGGGAGACTCCCGGCCCACAATGCCGTACGCTCATTTCCATACCGTTGTAACAGATACGTTCGTAGCATTGTTAACAAGAACAGCAAAAGACTGATAAAAGCCAGTACACCGCAGTGAGTGAGAATGAGTATCGTTGCTGCCAGGTGGTAGCTGGTAAGATAACGCACACAAGGTATTCTATGTCGGGGGAGGAAGACGTACCGAACATGAGTGTTTACTAGTATTTTGATGCCCTTTCTTGGTATCGACTGCCAGGCTTGTCATTTCTCGTCGACTCGAATTCGTAAAGACGAAGATTCAGATCCGTGTCCGAACATCCAGAAGTGCTGTTCCGCGATTTCCCTAAGATGGCTCCCTTTAAAGAGCACGGCCGATTTCCTTCCCCACCCTTTTGTAATCCGAGGTTGTGCTCCGTCTCTAATGATCTCATTGTCGACGAGACGTTAAATTCTAATCTTCCTTCCTTCCTTCTTTCATTTCTTATCCCGTGTGCCAGCCTGTGCCGTTCTGTCTGTCTGTTATCGCCATGCAGCAGAGAGAGAACTTGCTGTTCTTAAATGGCTTTGAGCACTATGGGACTCAACTGCTGTGGTCATAAGTCCCCTAGAACTTAGAACTACTTAAACCTAATTAACCTAAGGACATCACACACATCCATGCTCGAGGCAGGATTCGAACCTGCGACCGTAGCGGTCGTGCGGTTCCAGACTGTAGCGCCTTGAACCGCTCGGCCACTCCGGCCGGCTTGCTGTTCTTATACCGCTGTCCGTATACACAAGTACCACACAAGACTAATTTGGGGAAACTATCTCGAATGAGCACATTTCGTTTGTAACCAAACACACACGTTTTTTGGTGACACTAAACGCATAAAAATGATGAGCAGTGGTTGGGCTTACTCGATCTACATACTGAAAAAACGAATTTGCAGATATGCGTCTGACGATTCTTAGAAGAGACATCCATTTACTACCGCCAAACAAAATTTACATCTGATTTCACCTTGTCAAGAACAACAGCTCGGGTTCTGTCTATTGTGGAGCCTTGAGCCCAATCATGAAGCTGATCATATATAACATATGCTCGTATTTTATTCTCTAAGTGACAATATAAAACAGCATCGAAAGGCTTCTGGAGGAACACAACATCAGCCAGCATTTACAGCCTTTTGGATCTCATGGATCAGGTACATGGCATTAACCTGCATCTACTGCCTTATCTATCTTATGCATGTATAATATCAGCATGCACCTACCGCATTTGGGATCTCATAAATGTGGAACATAGCATCAGCCTACCATCTACCGCCGTTAGGATCTTACAGGTCTAAATCACAGTACGTAGCAACATGCTTCTACTGCATTTTGGATTTCAGGACGTTGAATATGGGATCAGCTGCATCTACTGTCTTTTGGATCTGATGGTTGTGGGATATAGCGTTAGCCTGTATCTACCACATTTTGGATCCTGTGAATGAGGGACACAGTATCAGTTCACATCTGCTGCGATATGGATCTTATAGTTGTGGATCGTGGCATAAGCTTGTATCTACTGCCTTTTGAATCTCAGTAATGTGTAATCCGACATCAGCCAACTTCCACGGCTCTTTGGATCTCACAGATGTGGAACACAGCATCAATCTGCGTCTGCTGTCTTTTGTATCTCAAGGCTGTAGGACAGCATTAACATGCATCTACTAACTTTCGGATGTCGTGGATGTGGAACATGGCATCAGCCTGCACCTACTGTCTTTTGGATTTCAAGGATGAGGAACACAGCTTCAGCAGGCATCTATCACGTCTGGGATCCCATAAACGTGGAACACAATATCAGCCTAAATCTACTATCATCTGGATCTTAAAGTTGTGGAACCTGGCAGTAGCCTACATCTACTGCCTCTTGGATCTCAAGGATGTGGAATACTGCATCAAGCTGTATATATTGTCTTTTGGATCATATGAATGTGGAAACAGTATTAGCTTTCATCTATGCCTTTTGGATCTCAAGAATGTGGAACACTGCATCAGCCTGCAGCTACTCCCTTTTGATGTCTAGGATGTGGAACACTGTATCAGTCTGTAGCTACTGCCTTTTGGATGTCAAGGATGTGGAATACACCACCATCCTGCATCTACAGCCTTTTGGATCTTATGAATGTGTAACAAATCATCAGTGAATGTGTAACACATCATCAGCCCAGCTTGGATCAGTTTGATGCGGAACACTGCATCAGCCTGCCTCTACTATTTTTCGGATTTCAAGGACGTGTAACACGTCGTCATCCTGCATCTACAGCCATTTGGATGTTGTAGTTGTCGTGCATTGCATCAGCCCGCATCTACTGTCTTTTGGATCTCGAGGTATACTGCATCAGCCTTCATCTATTACTTTTGGATTTCAAAGCTGTTGAATACGGTATCATCCTGCACCTACTGCTTTGTGGATCATACAGAAGTTGAAGAGGGCATAATCCTACATCTACTGGCTTTTGGATCTAATGTATGTGGAACACGACATCAACCTATATCTTCTGCATTTTTGATATCAAGGCTGTTGAACACAGCACCAGCCTGCATCTACCGTCTTTTGGATCTCATGGTTGTGGAACAATACGTCCGCCAGCATTCGCTGTCTTTTGGACCTCTTGTATTTAGAACACGACCCGGAATTTATGTTTCATGAGAACATATTCAGGAGGATAATGGATCATATTCCTATCTGGTCACTCTCCTTTAGGTTTTACGTAGTATCTGTAAGCGCCTTTTGGTAAAAGTGGATGATTCTGGCGATTTCCTTCCTTTATCTCGGCTCCATCTTTAATGGCCTAATCTTCAATGTGATATTAAAGCCCAGTCTGCCTCTTCCTTTGCTGCACATGGGCTAAAAGATCGTACATTGAGTAGAATATTTACCGTGCAACGTTTTGGACAACAATTGCAGAATATTTTCTAGTGTCTTCCATTAATGATACAATGCTGTCGCCGTTCGTCAAAGAATCTTTGCAGTAGAGCAGAGCACATCCAGCGCCAATATTGTTCTACACACAGACAATGGAGGCAAAGATTATCATGTAGTTTAGGGTAGGTGAAAAAGTACTTTGTGCACGATCATAGTCATATTAGGGAATCACATGTTTCTTATGTTGTTGTCCGTTTAATGTGCTACATTTGCAGTACTCTTTTACATTTAAGATAAATTTGACAGGTACCAGCTTAAGTTTATGAAACATCTGTAACCTCAAAATAAAAAATATACTTAATCCGCCAGCTGCATGACTGCTAGTCTTGTAAATACGTATCGCCAGATTTCTCATCCTTTACCAGTTTTCCTTTTAGACCCCAAATTATACATACCAAATTTTCTTTTCGTATCGACGGAGTGTTAAATTTTACGTTCTCCCAGGACGCTAAGGGATTGTTAGAGCTCTAAAGTTTTAATTTAATAAATGAAAAATAAAATGCCGACCTACTGAAATGATACCAATTTTATTGAGCTACACTCCCGGAAATGGAAAAAAGAACACATTGACACCGGTGTGTCAGACCCACCATACTTGCTCCGGACACTGCGAGAGTGCTGTACAAGCAATGATCACACGCACGGCACAGCGGACACACCAGGAACCGCGGTGTTAGCCGTCGAATGGCGCTAGCTGCGCAGCATTTGTGCACCGCCGCCGTCAGTGTCAGCCAGTTTGCCGTGGCATACGGAGCTCCATCGCAGTCTTTAACACTGGTAGCATGCCGCGACAGCGTGGACGTGAACCGTACGTGCAGTTGACGGACTTTGAGCGAGGGCGTATAGTGGGCATGCGGGAGGCCGGGCGGACGTACCGCCGAATTGCTCAACACGTGGGGCGTGAGGTCTCCACAGTACATCGATGTTGTCGCCAGTGGTCGGCGGAAGGTGCACGTGCCCGTCGACCTGGGACCGGACCGCAGCGACGCACGGATGCACGCCAAGACCGTAGGATCCTACGCAGTGCCGTAGGGGACCGCACCGCCACTTCCCAGCAAATTAGGGACACTATTGCTCCTGGGGTATCGGCGAGGACCATTCGCAACCGTCTCCATGAAGCTGGGCTACGGTCCCGCACACCGTTAGGCCGTCTTCCGCTCACGCCCCAACATCGTGCAGCCCGCCTCCAGTGGTGTCGCGACAGGCGTGAATGGAGGGACGAATGGAGACGTGTCGTCTTCAGCGATGAGAGTCGCTTCTGCCTTGGTGCCAATGATGGTCGTATGCGTGTTTGGCGCCGTGCAGGTGAGCGCCACAATCAGGACTGCATACGACCGAGGCACACAGGGCCAACACCCGGCATCATGGTGTGGGGAGCGATCTCCTACACTGGCCGTACACCACTGGTGATCGTCGAGGGGACACTGAATAGTGCACGGTACATCCAAACCGTCATCGAACCCATCGTTCTACCATTCCTAGACCGGCAAGGGAACTTGCTGTTCCAACAGGACAATGCACGTCCGCATGTATCCCGTGCCACCCGACGTGCTCTAGAAGGTGTACGTCAACTACCCTGGCCAGCAAGATCTCCGGATCTGTCCCCCATTGAGCATGTTTGGGACTGGATGAAGCGTCGTCTCACGCGGTCTGCACGTCCAGCACGAACGCTGGTCCAACTGAGGCGCCAGGTGGAAATGGCATGGCAAGCCGTTCCACAGGACTACATCCAGCATCTCTACGATCGTCTCCATGGGAGAATAGCAGCCTGCATTGCTGCGAAAGGTGGATATACACTGTACTAGTGCCGACATAGTGCATGCTCTGTTGCCTGTGTCTATGTGCCTGTGGTTCTGTCAGTGTGATCATGTGATGTATCTGAGCCCAGGAATGTGTCAATAAAGTTTCCCCTTCCTGGGACGATGAATTCACGGTGTTCTTATTTCAATTTCCAGGAGTGTATTTTGTAAGCTACAATATGCCCATCGCTTTTAACCACAGTCAGAAAGGAAGTAATTAGTTCGTGAAAAATTTTATGATTCGTGTGACGTTATTGCCTTTGAAGTGACACTGCGGTAAGATCATTCAAAGCACCGAAACACCGACGACGTTAACAGCGAGGCGATAGGTGGATTGCGTTTCCTCAAAACTATTAATTGTGGTGGGAAAGGAGGAGGGGTTGGGGGTTGCAAAGGGAGAGAGGATAGAGACGTGAGGTACCACACAAACAGCAGCATGATCAGGAAGCTGATGACTAGCGGAAGAGTTCTCCTATCGGAGCACAAAAAAGGCATGCATGTTCCTCTTTTAAAGACCCTGACACAAAAGTGGAGAAACAATTGCTTCATTTTTCATTCGACCTTTCCACCAAAAATTTTGTCCGTCAGGGTCTCTAAAGGATGAGTACATTCTCCTTTTTTCCGCCTGGTTCCCTTCTTTTGCCTGCTACAGCAGAGTGTTTCTTGCATGAAACGAAATGTAGAGAGCAGTAAATTTTTCACTGTTTGTTTACGTACTTCGACACATTTATATACTTTGACACATAAAAATAGCAAATAAGTAGCCTCCGCATAATATTAGGTTAACTCAAAATCGTTTGTTTTACATCTTTTCTGAATTTTTTGCTCATTGATCTAATTAATTGAAAACATTCGGCTTATGATTTGTATCTTAAAATATTTGCATAGGTGAGGAGTAACCATTATACAGAGACGACGTGTCATAAAGTTTTATTGGCAAAGAAATCCTTACTAAGAACGTAACTAGTTTGGTAACCTCAGAACGAGGCTAGAACCCTTTACAAGTGTTCACTACCTCAGTTAAAACATTTACGCCTCAGACTGAATATTATGTGCATATTTTACGCGCATAACAGTATAAGTACGGTTACTTTGAACCTTCGGATCTCGGTAATGGATAATGATAAGAAAAAAAAGTTTAAGTATTCTCCGAGAACATCATCTTAAGAATATATGGCAAAAATTTCGATGATTTTTCCCTGAATAGAAATTATCGAAGTGGCCATCCTCACAACTGCTAACTTTGGTACCCAGAAATCATTGCATCCCAGGTTTGTCTTGATAACAATTACAGACGTTCGAAAGTGGGAAAATAGCGTTCCTAGATGAATGTCTAAAGAACGTATAGCTAAAATTTGAGCAATTTGCTATGATTAGTTATTTAGATAATTGCGGCCCATGGTGTAAAAACGACTAAATACCTTTTTCTGCAATTTTCCGCATAAGTACGGTAACTTTGATCGTCTGGATCTCGGTGACGAATAATTATATCGAAGGAAGTTTCTATATCCCCTGAGAATATCCTCTTAGGGACATATTGTAAAAATTTCGACGATCGGCCACGAATAGAAATTATAGAAGTGGCCATCTCCACAACAGGTACTTTTCGTGGTTTACTTAGGAATCGCTCATGAAGCTGCCTAAGGTCCACCCTAGATCACACCTAATGCAAAAGAACCAAGCAATCTGCTCAATTTGCCTGGTTTGAAGGAAGTGTGTAATGTTTAAATGTGGACCTTGCACTGTAGGATAGTTACAGTATGCTCATTCTTTCGATAGGTAAATAGATAGTCGCTAGGCTATCCGAAACACTTCTCCACCTATCTCTGTGATTAAAAGAACCAGAGATACGTCCCCTGAAAAGTCACATATTAACGCGAGGCTTTTTGGAACATACTGGTACCGTGGACTGCCATGCACGGACTGATCTAGACGCTATCTTGTAATCCACAAATATCAGTGTTTCATCTAAAAAAATTTGGAGATGTGTACTCGCAGTAGGCTGTGACTCACCACTTGATGACGCGCGGAGTTGACTCTGTCTGAAACACAGCAGGTGTCGCTGCTGTTCAGGGCATGAATCTGTATCCCACTGCCTTTCAGAAAAAAGGAGACAATGCATGCACTCCTTCCTCGGACAAACACCTGTGCACAGCTAAGTCAAACATGTCCAATTTTACGCGAAGGCCACGCTTCTGATTATGCCACTTGTATGAATTGCGCCCTTTGTTTTCGGTCTAGTTTGTCTGCAAAGTTTACTAACCCACAACGGTGCTTAAAACAACAGACCTGCCTTTCAAAAAATGAAATCAGCTTTTTCATGGTGAGTTTATGTTCTTTCTCTGTCCATTGTGCGGCGCTGTGAATCGTTTCCCTTTACTGCTCTCTGTCAATGTCCCATGCTGTTGCTGTTTCATGTCACGTTTTCAGAGTTATATGATGAGAGTGTGTATGTATGAATATTAAGAGCTCAGATGGAAACCCAGTTCCAAGCAAAGAAGGGAAAGCAGAAAGGTGGAAGGAGTATATAGAGCGTCTGTTCAATGGCGGTGTACTTGAGGACACAATTATGGACGTGGAAGAGGGTGTATTTGAAGATGAAAAGGGAGATATGATACTGAGTTTGACAGAGCACTGAAATATCTGGGTCGAAACAAGGCCCCAGGAGTAGACAACATTCCATTAGAACTATTGACAGCCTTGGGAGAGCCAGTCCTGACAAAACTCTACCATCTGGCGACCAAGATGTATGAGACAAGCGAAATACCCTCAGACTTCAAGAAGAATATAATAATTCCAATCCCAAAGAAACCAGGTGTTGACAGATGTGAAAATAACCGAACTATCAGTTTAATAAGTCACAGATTCAAAATCCTAACGCGAATTCTTTACAGACGATGGAAAAACTGATAGAAGCCGATCTCGGGGAAGATCAGTTTGGATTCTGTAGAAATATTGGAACACGTGAGGCAATACTGACCCTACGAGTTATCTTAGAAGATAAATTAAGGAAAGGCAGACCTACATTTCTAGCATTTGTAGACTTAGCGAAAGCTTTTGACAATGTTGACTGGAATACTCTCTTTCAAATCTGAAGGTGGCAGGGGTAAAATACAGGGAGCAAAAGGCTATTTACAATTTGTACAGAAACCAGATGGCAGTCATAAGAGTCGAGGGGCATGAAAAGGAAGCAGTGGTTGGGAAGGGAGTGAGACAGGGTTGTAGCCTCTCCCCGATGTTATTCAGTCTCTATATTGAGCAAGCAGTGAAGGAAAGAAAAGAAAAATTCGGAGTAGGTATTAAAATCCATGGAGAAGAAATAAAAACTTTGAGGTTTGCCGATGACGTTGTAATTCTGTCAGAGACAGCAAAGGGCTTGGAAGAGTGTCTTGAAAGGAGGGTATAAGATTAACATCAACAAAAGCAAAACGAGGATAATGGAATGTAGTCGAATTAAGTCTGGTGATACTGAGGGAATTAGATTAGGAAATGAGACACTTAAAGGAGTTTTGTTATTTGGGTAGCAAAGTAACTGATGATGGTCGAAGTAGAGAGGATATCAAATGTAGAATGGCAATGGCAAGGAAAGCGTTTCTGAAGAAGAGAAATTTGTTAACTTCGAGTATAGATTTAAGTGTCAGAAAGTCATTTCTGAAAGTATTTGTATGGAGTGTAGCCATGTATGGAAGTGAAACATGGACGATAAATAGTTTGGACAAGAAGAGAATAGAAGCTTTCGAAATGTGGTGCTACAGAAGAATGCTGAAGATTAGATGGGTAGATCACATAACTAATGAGGAGGTATTGAATAGAATTGGGGAGAAGAGGAGTTTGTGGCACAACTTCACAAGAAGAAGGGACCGGTTGGTAGGACACGTTATGAGGCATCAAGGGATCACAAATTTAGTATTGGAGTGCAGCGTGGAGGGTAAAAATCGTAGAGGGAGACCAAGAGATGAATACACTAAGCAGATTCAGAAGGATGCAGGTTGCAGTAGGTACTGCGAGATGAAAAAGCTTGCACAGGATAGAGTAGCATGGAGAGCTGCATCAAACCAGTCTCAGGACTGAAGACCACAACAGCAACATGATGAGAGTCTAACTGATGCGAAACAACATTGTTTGATAGGCTATACGACACGCGATACGATTCGTGATAAGATGCAGAGGCAACACGCATCGGTGGACCGCGAAGAAACGTAGTGGCTAGGACTCAACCGGTTAAAACTGCGATGACAGCGATACAACACCGATACGTTCCTCTGTCACATCGCCCAGCGCAACACGGAGTGCTGCTTACCCATGCATCTATATCGTATGATACACGAGGAGGGAAATTTCAAGTCATCTGATGAGTCTCAGAAAAAAACTGTATTGTGTACAATAGATGAAGCAGTGCCACATCCGCCACTGAAGTTAGTTTCTGAGAAAAACTTTTACTTTTCGCGTAAAAAAAATTAAACCACTGTTTTGGGATTTGTGCATGTTCACTGCTGCGCAACCATCCTCATTCGATTTTGAGGAAACCTTTAGATAAACAAAATTATTTTTGTTTCTTATAGTCTGGTATCACAACTTGATAACTAACTGGTTTTCTTTTCAGTTCTGCCCATAGTTATTGTTACACATCGGATGTAATTAAAACAGTCTGCAATTTTGAAAAGTTTGCAGTAAAATGTAATCACTGCTCCTATGGGAGCACGAATGTCGCTAGGAGAGCTGTCGCATCACACGACCCTTGTTGCACTGTGCCGTGTCACCTCGGTGGGAGACCGGCCGCGGTGGCCGAGCAGTTCTAGATGCTTCAGTCCGGAACTGCACGACTGCTACGGTCGCAGGTTCGAATCCTACCTCCGGTACGGATGTGTGTGATGTCCTTAGGTTAGTTAGGTTTAAGCAGTTCTAAGTTCTAGGGGATTGATGGCCTCAGATGTTAAGTCCTATAGTGCTCAGAGCTATTTTTGAGCCTCGGTGAGAACTACGCCTAAGAAGACAATTTGCTAGTGTCATTTAATGTGCCTGGAATAACAGAAGCTACCCTCTTATTCGTCCAAATGGCAAAGAAAAGGAAATAAATTAAGTCCTGACAAAATCTTATGGGTGACAATATACGGTTAAAGACTACGTACGTAGATACATAACTTTGCGAAACCACGTTAAACTAAAATCAGTGGGAGGATTTCTATGGCTGTCAATCACTATACACATCACTTTCTCCTCTAAACTTGTCATCGCTGTTTTTCTTTTCTTTTTTTTACGTATTATCTGATTCTTTATAACAATGTGAATGGTATTAGCAGAATATACGAGATCGACAATTGCTATCCTACTCTTAATTACCTGGTCATTACTTCATTCGTGACCCCTCTACTTGTAAAATCATCTGTAAACATAGCACAGACCACTTTTTTAAATGCTGTTGGAACGCTTTATGATTAAACGTGATTTATCTAAAGTCCTGTTGTTCTTTTTGCTACTGTGACACATCTGCCCTGAAGACATTCGTGCACAGGCGCTAGTAATCTCTGTGACATAACAGCTATGAATAACATGTTACTCATTTGTGCTGCACCGATGACAAAACGTACCGCCAGTTTAGCTGCAACACTGCCCCTGCGGATGCCCTTGAGCATAAGATACGTGTTGCGTCGACAGCTAGATGAAGACGAAAAAACAAAAAACCAGATATTTTTTTTCCTTGCAAAGATGCCTCCCTCATATCAGGTAGCTGCGGGCCACAATATCTATACAAGGTAATACGGTCGCCCATCGCTCGTACTGCAGAAACAGCTGGTGTCTCAGAGGTAATACTGGGAGGGGTTTCTTTTAATAACTGATTGATTAGGGACCCTAGGCGGCTCAGCCAAATGTCGGGGGGTTTTAACAAGAATGCTTTTTCTTGTTCATTTTGCCTACTGGATCGGGTCGTTGGCTCTGGCTTAAGGCCTTTTATGAGAGCAAACCTGTTAATTATAACTGCCTCTTCACTAATTTTGATTAATATTTAATAACTAAATAGTGTTCAGGGAACAGATCACTACTAAACAAACAAGGATAGCATTGAACACATTTATTGAACAACAACCTAACATCAAACTGAACAATGACATACATTTATAAGTGATAAAATTAAGCTAGTAATGGCAATGGCCCTTACATTCCAAAAATAAATCTTAAGGTCGGATAACGCATCTGTACTTGTTATTTTCTACTCTCTCCCCTTGTCAGACGGCATAAAATACGTCAGACGAACCTACTGCAATTAACAAATTCTCAATAAGAGCGTGGCTGGAAAAATGAGCTCTGGTAATCACTGGCGTGCGTAATATCGGATTAAATGCCGAAACTGAGCATCACGTTACCAAATGCACCTTCGTGGACAGGTCAGCAAGCGTCGTCTGCGTCGTCGAAGAGCCTCAATTGCAACAAAATGAATTTATTTTCGCGAACAGGCTTCCTGTTCGTAAACTCCTATTCAAAAGTTAATTCTGCTTTCTTTCCAATCGTCTCGCACTCGTTAAGACGGGACTCACCAGCCCAAAGGCGGAATCCAGTAACGTCTTTAATAAAGTGTGGCTCAAGGAAATTGCTCTGCTCCTGTCTGCTTCCTGTTAAACAGTATTCCCAATCGTAATTAGCGGAATCAGCCTGTCTCTAACAGTAAAACATGACAGTACCCCTAACTGAATATTAGTTTCAGTTGCAACTGGCAGACTTATTCAAAGTCCTGCACAGCACACTGAAAAGAATTTACTCTCCTACAGCAGAGCCGAAAGCACGACGTCCGCTCGCTACAGGAGCTAAGACGCTTCTCCCCGATAACAGCTCCAAAAGCTTTCCTCTGCAAAAATTAGCACTCCCACGCTATTTTTCGAGCTGGCCAATCCCGTGGCTCTAGACCAGCGCAGTTCGCTCCCACTATTATTTCCTGGCTTCTTCCAGCCAATTAAAACATTCTGCGCCTTACTGCACCTAAAATGTTCTGGAACAAACTGAAACTCCGTTCAAAATTGAACCCACCAATCGTGTCTCTCTGTTCGCCTTCGCGCGGGAAAAGGTCATTGCTCTAGCTTAACCGCGTTTCGTAGAAATCCCCAGAAAACTTTAAGATTCGTGGGAAGGCTCCCTTAGGCGCCAGCTCATCTCGACATAGGGGCGTCGGCGTAACGCCCAGCGCCAACGAGGAGCCGTCCCTCAAAGGCCCCACGCAATGGGTGCCTACCTGCTGCGGCGGCGCGTCTCCCCCAGTGAGACGCTTTCGCATGCCAACTCGTAATGGTCGGTTGTAAACTTCCGCACCCCTCTGCCCTGCCTTTGAGCAGTGCCGCTCGTCCGATCCAGCCAAACTCCGTGAAAATATCACCCGAAACCCGACTTCATGCAACATGCGAATTTCTTAAAGTTAATACGCATCTTATGCCGTCTGATACTCCCTATTTCAATAGGCTGATTGCCTGATAAATAACATAATAACCGATATCTAACTCGTCTTTGCAACAATTGTGATATTATAGTAAGGTGCAAAATACTGCTACCTTACAATAGCAAAATCAAGAGGAGGGCGTATAATACTGTACTTACCAAAAAAGGCAAAAAGGTATTAAAATTTTTAGGTGGCAGCATCGAAAACCCATTTTTTTCACAAGTGGAAGTCGAGAGAAACTTCGATTTGCCAGTAAGTGTGAGCAGTGTACTCATACATCTTCACGCTGCTAATTAACATTACCAAAACCCAGAAAAAATCGCTGTATGGAAGAACGCATAGCATTCTTTCTGCAATAATTACTAGCTGGTAAAGACTTAGTAACATGACACTATGGTACAACCAAAAAATTAGTGTCATCGCAAGGATGGCAGACCCGGTTACGTTGGCTGCTTTCCAAATCGCGTTGTGGCAACAGCACGGAGTGGAAGCATAAGCACTGCTGTTTGCGATTGGATCACTGCAACTGGAATTGGGGAATTTATTGAAATTTCATGTAGGATGGACATGGAGAAATACACTCATATTTTGGAAATGTGTATGCATTTAATCTTTCGATCACTTTAACAACCAGAAAACATGCCAATCGTCCACCTCATCCATAACAGCAACGTCCATACAACGAAGACAACAAAGAACGGGCTGAACAAACGTCCAAAAGAATCAAGGAACAGGAAACATTGTAAAGAATTGCTTGAATACGCTGATCAAGTTATAATAGGCGTAGGATGCAGCAGTTATGCAGAGATGTATGTATTTGATATATTTGCTCAGAAGAGACTAGCTTGGAGAGCTGTAGCAAACGTATTTGGATTGAAGACTGCAATAACAACTAATATTACTAATTTAAGTTCATGGAGCAAGTCTCAAGTGTTCCAATTTTCCATAGCGTTTATCCTTAAATTGCTTCCGTTTACATTGCTGTTTATTATCTATAGTGTCACAGCCACATATCTTCGTTAGCTGTCCTGTCTCTTCTCATTAAGCTTATAACTGAATAAATAACTTCCCAGAGGCTTGGCGTCTTCATTTGTTGTTGCTAATAAGAACTCATGATTTAGCACCATTAATACCAAATGTAGGGCTGTAAGTTTTTAAAGTCTGAGCAGCTGCTCTTACCTTAATTTGATTCTCAGGACGCTACAGTGAAAAGAAGAAAACTATTCTGAAATATTGCAAGTACCAGTCGATATATATAGTGATAAATGAAATGAAATGCGCGTGTGGCTAGGGCCTCCCGTCGAGTGGACCAGTCGCATGGGGCAAGTCTAAAAAATTGAGGCCACTTCGGTGACTTGCGTGTCGGTGAGGAGGAAATGATAATGAAGACAACACAACACCCAGTCTCCGCACGACATTCTGACACATTGACCATTCAATAATGGTGTCGGTCTACATGGTAATAATTATGAGCCTATACTGTAATGGAAAAAGTATTAACCAAGCCAGTAAGTGTAGTTTCTACAACCGGTTCTTACTGTGATCACCCCTATTCTAGCGACAGAAAACGTAACAGGTGACAAAATAATCACGGAAATTTTTAAGAGATCGAAACTTGCACACAATCTTGAGTGTCTGCTCTCACGAAGAAACTCTATATTAACCTACAATCTGTCGATAGCACCTTAACTGGTTATTTCTGAAAACTTACTGTCGTCTAACCGGTAGATAATCTCCTAATATCACTCTAAAACATTATCGTGTACCACTCCTTACCTTTTTCCTCAATATTAATCTAAAACAATTGCATTTGTTCCTAGTTACAACAACGTACTGTTTTGATCTAACATCAACTTCTATCCCCTCTGAATATACTTACGTAAACTGGGTTAAATTGAAAGTTTCCAAATCTTATAAGTGCTACTGAGCAGGGTCGTGGTACATAAGCTGGGCATGTACAATGCTCGTTGCTTTCGCAAAATAACATATAAGTCACTCTTGTACTTGTCCACTAAACAAAACCGGCACAGTAAAGCTCAACTTAGTAGCACACCCGGGTTGGGCTGTTTTGGGGAAGGAGACCAGACAGCGAGGTCATTGGTCTCATCGGGTTAGGGAAGGACGGGGAAGGAAGTCGGCCGTGCCCTTTCAAAGGAACAATCCCGGCATTTTCCTGGAGCGATTTAGGGAAATCACGGAAAACCTAAATCAGGATGGCCGGACGCGGGATTGAACCGTCGTCCTCCCGAATGCGAGTCCAGTGTCTAACCACTGCGCCACCTCGCACACCCGGTAATACTTACTTTTTAATGGGTCGCAAACCCAGGAAGTTGTGCGACATTTTTAGGATCTTGGAATGGAAGACAAATCTACTTTCAACGTAATTGTAATTTACTACTGTCTCTTCTCGGCCATGGTTCGCCTCGGTGAAGCTTAATAGACGTCTTGTGAGCTCTCTCATTCACATGAGTCTGTGACACGGGTGTTAGCCCGCCCACCTATATCAGGTTGAAAATCGTCGCTTCTGGACACTGTCATCAGGACATAACGGCTGTGGCGTATCTGAACCACGTCATACTGGCGTGTACCAAGTACATGGCAGCACAGGTATCTTATGCAAAAAACTGGTTGCATGGAACCTATCCCCTGCCCACAAGTGCAACTGCTTTATTTCACTGGTACGATATACTTGTATATGGGTATTATTTGCTCGCGAACTATTTAAAAGACGCCGGTCTCCTGCTTTGACCTGCAAGTTGTGTGGATCTTGTTTTCCCATGGAACCAGATCGACCGGTCATTGTGACCGAGCGGTTCTAGGCGCTTCAGTCCGGAACTGCGCTACTGTTACGGTCGCAGGTTCGCATCCTGCCTCGAGCATGGATGTGTGTGATTTCCTTAGGTTGGTTAGGTTTAAGTAGTTCTAAGTCTAGGGGACTGATGACCTAAGATGTTAAGTCCCATAGTGCTCAGAGCCATTTGAACCAGACCGGTTCGAGAACTGGATCGTCTGTGTTTTTACTTTGCATTAAGAATTTGTATTTGTAAACGACGCCGTTGTCCAGCTTTCAATTAAAAGTTGCTGTGGATTCAATCTCCTCTGCTACTGGGCCGTTCGAACCCTGGTTCGTACCTTTGCGTTTTTCCAATTGATGTAACGAACACATCTTTGTACCTCACACTGTTATCATTCATTACTTAAAACTTCCGGGCTATTAGGCCGTGGTCGACGTATAAAATTTTATCCTAACGTTTCCTCTCCGGCTGCGGAAGATATCTTCAGGGGTAAAACGGTGAAATGCAACCAGAAGTCGAGGGAGCGCAGAATATACGATGTCTGGAACTTAAATAGTGGCAACTATTTATTCACAACCAATACAAAAGAGTTACATGTTTGCACCTGTTACTGTCCTTCAAAGTAGTCACCAGCGTTGTGTAGAACCCGTTGTCTGTGATGTGGAAGGCGTAGTATACCGTTAGAAAAGCCTGTTCTGTTGATGGTGCGAATGGAGCGGTCTAAAGTTATGGTGATTCTCGTGTACGACCGTGATGGTGTTATCCTAACGCATTACGTTACTTCACGGCAGACCGTCAATGCACAGTATTACTGTTCATTTTTGGAGCATCACTTGCGACCAGCTTTGCGAAAGAAGCGGCGACATTTTCTGCGCAACCCACCCATCATTTTGCACGACAATGCGCGGGTGCATACAGCGCAAGCTGTGGCTGCTCTGTTCGGTCAATGGGTTTGGGAAGTACTGTACCATCCACCATCCACCATACTCCGCGGACTCAAATCCTTGTGACTTTGATTTGATTTCGAAGATGAAGGAACTACTTCGTGGCATTCGCTTCAGAATTGTTCCAGAGATTGGACAGGCAGTAGACCGCTCCATTCGCACCATCAACAGAACAGGCTCTGCTAACGGTATACTACGCCTTCCACATCGCTGGCATCGAATTCTACACAACGCTGGTGACTACTTTGAAGGACAGTAACAGGGGCAAACATGTAACTCTTTATATGGGCAGTGCAGAGGGTATCACAGTCTATCACGTGGCGTCACTGGTAATGCCAACATTGTCGATTAAAGTAATCGATCTTCATTCTTTCTCTGCCTCGTGATGACTGGGTGTTGTGTGATGTCCTTAGGTTAGTTAGGTTTAAGTAGTTCTAAGTTCTAGGGGACTGAAGACCATAGATGTTAAGTCCCATAGTGCTCAGAGCCATTTGAACCATTTTGATCTTCATTCATACATTGCAGTGTTGACATCCAAATTTTATCTTATTTAGCACCTTCCCCTTTTCTGTTATAATTATTATGGTGTTTATAAAGCTCAACAGCCTCTCTATACTTCTTTGTCATCAGTCTTCCGACGGTTTGATGCGACCAGCCACGAATTCCTCTCCTGTGCTAACTTCTTTATCTTAGAGTAGCACTTGCAACCTACGCCCTCAATTATTTGCTGGATACATTCCAGTCTCTGTCTTCTTCTACAGTTTTTGCCCTGTACAGCTCCCTGTAATACCATGGAAATCATTCGCTCATGTCTTAACAGATGTCTTATCATTCTGTCCCTTCTCCTTGTCAGTGTTTTCCACATATTCCTTTCCTCTCCAATTCTGAACAGAACCTCCTCATTCCTTACGTTGCCAGTCCACCTAGTTTTCAAAATTCATCTGTAGCACCACATCTCAAATGCTTCGATTCTCGTCTGTTCCGTTTTTCCCACAGTCCATGTTTCACTACCATACAATGCTGTACTCCAAACGTACATTCTCGGAAATTTCTCCTCAAATTAAGGCCTATGTTTGATACTAGTAGACTTCTCTTGGCCAGGAATACTCTTTTTGCCAGTGCTAGTCTGCTTTTGATATTCTCCTCGCTCCATCCGTCATTGGTCATATTGCTGCCTAAGCAGCAGAATTCCTTAACTTCATCTACTTGACCATCAATCCTGATGTTAAGTTTCTCGCTGTTCGGATTTCTGCTACTTCTCATTACGTTCTGAAAGTGTCTCATAGTCAGGAGATCCTCAGATTATCTGACTGCCAGTATGTGCTAGTTCATTTAGCGTTACCCAGGGTACACGTGTAGTGTTATACTACGGACGCTAACTAACTTTACACCTAGTCTATAGCACGCTTAATAGGCAGCATACTCAATCATAGGGTGTTCCAAATAAATATGAGCACTGACTACAGCTCCAACAAAAAACTAAAAAATGGCTTACCACAAGGAACAGTGCTCGCACCACTGCTGTTTAGCCTCTATACTGCAGACCTGCCGGAAACACAATCAACAAAGTTCGGGTATGCTGGCGATTGGGCCCTCGCTACAAGATGTAGCACAGTTGAAGCACCTGAGGACATCCTAACGAAAGACCCGAAGATAACGGGTGAATATTTCCGTAAGTGGAGACTTCAACCAAATGCTTCCAAAACAGAGGTTAATTGCTTCCATCTCAACAACAAACTCGCTGGAAAGGAACTCAACATTCGATTTGAAAACACCATTCTCAGGCGCAATAAAACTCCGAATTACTTGGGCATGACGCTGGACAGAACACTATCTTTTAAAGAGCACCTAAGAAAGACTGCCGAAAAATTATAGGCAAGAAACAACATTATTCAAAAGCTCTGTGGTACTACCTGGGGAGCAACGGCCCCCACTCTCCGCACCTCTGCTTTAGCAATTGTATTCTCGGCTGCCGAATACTGTGCTCCGATTTGGCTAAACAGCCCACATGTAAAAAAGGTGGATGTCCAGTTGCACAACACTCTAAGGATGATTTCGGGCGTAATTAAACCCACTCCAACGCAATGGCTCCCAATATTAAGCCACATCCCGCCGCCACACCTGCGACGTACTGACGACCTTGTACGTGAATACAAAAACATCACGGGAAATCGAAGCCTGCCAATCCACCAAGACACTGAGGCTGCAAACACTAATAGGCTTCGATCTAGGAAACCGCCAACAAGAACAGCAAGGACATGTGTACAAGAAAGTTTCAGTATCACAAACGCATGGTCTGAAAAATGGAATGCATAGCAAAATCATAACAAGCCTTGCATTTCACAAAAGCCACCTGGTTTTGACCTACCACGCAAAACATGGTCCACTCTAAATAGTATTCGAACTCGTCATGGCAGATGTGCTTACTCCCTGTATAAATGGGGTAAAATACCATCCCCTCAGTGTGACTGTGGAGAAAATCAGACTATCAGCCACATT
Source organism: Schistocerca americana (assembly GCF_021461395.2). Taxonomy (NCBI): domain Eukaryota; kingdom Metazoa; phylum Arthropoda; class Insecta; order Orthoptera; family Acrididae; genus Schistocerca; species Schistocerca americana. Next base: position 719,693,556 of record NC_060122.1, on the reverse strand, counting down.
GTTGAAGAGTGTTCCAGAAGAGCCTATAATGGGAGCCCCGACGACTTGTTGTTTGTTTGTAACCCTTAAACTTTGTTATATTAGTGATGTTTGTTTGCAATTGTTAACGTTTGTTATATTAGTGATCTGTCTGTTTCTTTCTTATGTGTCTGTATTGCCATACTATAAATAAATAATAAATAAATAATCTCATTACTCTCTTCCTTCTTCGATTTACTCTCAATCTATATTGTTTACTCATTAGACTGTTCATTCCATTGAGCAGATCATATAATTCTTCTTCAGTTTCGCTGAGGATAGGAACGTCATCAGCGAATCGTATTATTGATATCCTTTCAACGTGAATCTTAATTCCACTCCGGAACCTTTCTTTTATTTCCGTCATTTCTTCTTCGATGTACAGATTGCTCGGTGGAGGTGAAAGACTACATCCTTGTCTTACTCCCTTTTTAATCCGAGCCCTTCGTTCTTGTTTGTCCACTCTTATTATTTCCTCGTGGCTCTTCTACATATTGTATATTACCCGTCTCTCCCTACAGCTTACCCCTATTTTTCTCAGAATGTGGAACACCTTGCACATTTTACATTGTCGATCGCTTTATCCAGGTCGACAAATCCTATGAACGTGTCTTGATTTTTCCTCAGTCTTGCTTCCATTATCAGCTGCAACGTCAGAATTGCCTCTCTGGTGCCTTTACCTTTCCTAAAGCCAAACCGATCGTCACCTAACATATCCTCAATTTTCTTCTCCATTCTTCTGCATGCTATTCTTGTAAGCAACTTCGATACATGGGCTGTTAAGCTGATTGTGCGATAATTCCCGTAGTTATCAGCTGTTGAAGTCTACGGAATTGTGTGGATGATATTTTTCCAAAAGTCAGATGGTATGTCGCCAGACTCATACATTCTACACACCAACATGAATAGTCGTTTTGTTGCCACTTCCCCCCAACGATTCTGATGGAATGTTATCTATACCTTCTGCCTTATTTGATCTTAAGTCCTACAAAAGTCTCTTAAATTCCGATTCTAATACTGGATCCCCAATCTGTTCTAAATCGACTCCTGTTTCTTCTTCTATCACATTAGACAAATCTTCCCCTTCATAGAGGCCGTCAATGTACTCTTTCCACCAATCCACTCTCTCCTCTGCATTTAATAGTGGAATTCCCATTGCATTCTTAATATTATCAACCTTGCTTTTAATTTCACCGAAGGTTATTTTGACTTTCCGGTATGCTGAGTCCTTCCGACAAACATGTCTTTTTCGATTTCTCCTTATTTTTCATGTAGCCATTTCCTCTTAGCTTCCTTGCTCTTCTTATTTATTTCATTCCTCAGCGACTTGTACTTCTGTATTCCTGAATTTCCCTGAACACTTTTGTACTTCCTTCTTCCATCGATCAACTGAAGTATTTCTTCTGTTATCCATGGTTCCATCTTTGTACCTATCTTTTCCTTTCCAAATTACGTGATTGCCCTTTTCAGAGATGTCCATTCCTCTTCAACTGTATTGCCTACTGAGCTATTCCTTATTGCTATATCTATAGTCTTAGAGAACTTCAATCGTATCTTGTCATTCCTTAGTACTTCCATATCCCACTTCTTTGCATATTGATTCTTCCTGACTAATCTCTTAAACTTCAGCCTACTCTTCATCACTACTACACTGAAGAGCCACAGGAACTGATGCCTCTGCCTAATATCGTGTAGGGCCCGGGGTACCCAGAAGTGCCGCAGCATGACGTGGCATAGACTCGACTAATGTCTGAAGTAGTGCCGAAGGGAATTGATACCATGAATCCTGCACGGCTTTCCAGAAATCCGTAAGAATATGATGGGGTGGAGATCTCTTCTGAACAGAACTTTAGATGGCATCCCAGATATGCTCAATAATGTTCATGTCTGGGGAGTTTGGTGGCCAACGGAAGTGTTTAAACACAAAGGAGTGTTCCTGCAGCCACTTTGTAGCAATTGTAGAAGTGTGGGGTGTCGCATTGTCCTGCTGGGATTGTCCAATTCCGTCGGAATGCACAAGGGACATGAATGATATGCAGGTGATCAGACAGGATGCTTACGTATGTGTCACCTGTCAGAGTCGTATCTAGTCGTATCAGGGGTCCCATATCACTCCAGCTGCACACGCCCCACGCCATTCGAGCCTCCACCAGCTTGAACAGTCCCCTGCTGCCATGCAAAATCCATAGATTGATAAGGTTGTCTCCATACCCGTACACGTTCATTCGCTCGATAAAATTTGAAACTAGACTCGACCGACCAGGCAACATGTTTCCAGTCATCAACAATCCAATGTCGGTGATGATGTGCCCAGGCGAGGCGTAAAGTTTTGTGTTGTGCAGTCATAAAGGGTACACGAGTTGTCCTTCGACTCTGAAAACACATATCAATGATGTTTCGTTGAATGGTTTGCAAGTTGACGCTTGTTGATGGCCCAGCATTGAAATCTGGAGCAATCTGCGGAAGGGTTGCACTTCTGTCACGTTGAACGATTTTCTTCAGTCGTCGTTGGTCCCGTTCTTGTAGGATCTTCTTCGGCCGCAGCGATGTCGGAGACTTGATGTTTTACCGGATTCCTGATATTCACGGTACTCTTGTGAAATGGTCGTGCCGGCCTGTGTGGCCGAGCGGTTCTAGGCGCTACAGTCTGGAACCGCGCGACCGCTACGGTGTAGCAGCAGTAACCGATGTAACAACTGCACCAGACACTTCTTGTTTTATATAGGCGCTGCCGACCGCAGCGCCGTATTCTGCCTGTTTACATATCTCTGTATTTGAATACGAATGCTTATACCAGCTTTTTTGGCGCTTCAGTGTATTTTGTGATCTGAGTCTGTATCCGCTCCTGGATACGCCTTACAATCCATATCTGAATTCGGAACCTCTATCTGACCTTGATATAATCTAACTGAAATTTTCCGGTATCACCCGGCCATTTCCAAGTAATCTCTCCTCTTGTGGTCCTTGAACAGAGTATTTGCTATTACTAGCTGAAATTTATTACAGACTCAATTAGGCTTTTCCCTCTCTCATTCCTTGTCCCAAGCCTATACTCTCCTGTAACCCTTCTTTCTACGTCTTCTCCAGCCATAGCATTCCAGCCCATCATGACTATTAGATTTTCATCTCCCTTTACGTACTGTATTACACTTTCTATATCCTCACAGACTTCCTCTATCTCTCCATCTTCAGCTTGCGACGTCGACTTGTATACCTGCACTATTGTTGTAGGTGTCGGTTTGCTGTCGATTCTGATATGAACAACCCTATCACTGAATTGTTCGCAGTAACACACTCTCTGCTTTACCTTTCTATTCATAACGAATCCTACTCCCGTTATATAATTTTCTCCTGCTGTTGATATTACCCTGTACTCATCTGGCCAGCAATCCTTGTCTTCTTTCGATTTCACTTCACTGGCCCCTACTATATCTAGATTGAGCCTTTGCATTTCTCTTTTCAGATTTTCTATCTTCCCTACCAAGTTGAAGCTTCTGACATTCGACGTCCCGACCCGTTGAGTATTCAGTCCTTCTCTCATGGTCTCCTCCCCCTTAGCAGTCCTCTCCCAGAGATCCGAATGGGGGACTATTCCGGAATCTTTTACGAATGGAGAGATCATCACGACACTTTTTTTCAATTACAGGCCACATATCCTGTGGATACACGTTCTGTGTCTTTAATGCAGTGGTTTTCAATGCCTTGCGCATCCTCATGCTGTTGGTCATTGCTGATTATTCCGTCTGTAGAGCAGTTTCCCATCCCAAGGACAAGAGAGTGCCCTGAACCGCTGTCTGCTCCTCCGCCCTTATTGACAAGGCCGTTGGCAAAGTGAGGGTGACTTCTTACGGCGGAAGTCTTCGGCCGCCAATGCTGATTATGAATCAAAATGTAAGCGTTGGCAGATTTCGAACCGGGGCCGAGAACGTTTTCATTACTAATCAGAGGCGCTACCCCTAGACCATAAAGGATTTTAGTATGACACTCGTCTCAGTGAATTTTATTACATTATCACCTTCTTGCTGAAGATGGTCCCCTAAGGTCGATTTGTCCGTATGTCTTCATCTAATGCCACGTACCTCCAAAAGCCTACCAAAAAATTGTTGGATCCCTGATAAGCAGAATTAGCGAAGTATTTCGTTCCAAAGATGGACAAAGAAGCTATTAAGCAGTTCCTAAGAAGGTCAGCTCTCACATACTTCAACATGAATGCATCCTGCTTCCCTTATCAAGGGCTGCATAAAAGGAACCGTGGAAGTCTTTAGTATCCTTCATAGTGAGCAGACTACATTGGAATCCCCTTCGGTGGCTCCATGGGGGATACGAAGGCGGACCATTTGCTGAATGCCTGCAGAAAGTCCAAAAATCCATTACCAACTACTGTTTTAATGTAAATGTGCTAAACAAAAGCACAATAATTACTTGCACTATGTGTTAAGCTGTAGAGCAAGACAGTCCGTAACAGCTTACCTTTGCTTCTTTTGATATGCTTTTCCAATTCTCTGGGTCCGATGTGGAAATCCGTGCCACATCTGGAGCTGCTTCTTCTAGTGAAGATTCCAATTTTAATTGACTGTTACTAAAATCGAATCGTTTGAAGAGAATGTTTACACAGAAACAAGCTAAGAAAATCTACTAGGTCCATACACATCATATCAAAGCATAATAGTAGCCGCCATGACAGGTTTAGCCGGTCACGTGTTGAAATCCAGATATGTGGCAGGTTCATAATCAAGTGTCCGCCGTGGTATGTCCACCTTTTTGTCTGAGCTACTACTGTTCATTTTCATTTATTTATGTCCGGATCTGACACAAATAATTAGCATCATTCCATTCAGCATACAATTTCCTACAAAAATCAATTCACAGCTCAATTTCCACCATCGGCTCATATGTCTGTCTTTGAACAGATAGACTCAAATAAACCCATAGCACCCGGAATACGAACATGCAAAACAAAAACGCTACCAACTTATTCGCCAACCTAATACATTAAAATTAATTGGTAAAAATTTTCTAAAGGCAAGATCGCATAAATATTTCTTTGTTTAAAACTGGTTTACCTTGTACACATGGCCATGTCCTTCTATGTAGCGCTCTCAGATGATTGTTAAGTTAAAAAATGTTCAAATGTATGTGAACTCTTGTGGGACTTAACTGCTAATGTCATCAGTCCCTAAGCTTACACAATAATTAACCAAAATTATCCTAAGGACAAAAACACACACCCATGCCCGAGGGAGGACTTGAACCTCCGCTGGGACCAGCCGCACAGTCCATGACTGCAGCGTCCTATACCGCTCGGCCAATCCCGCGCGGCGATTGTTGAGTCATAAAAATCACAGGACGCAATAAAATGCACAGTAGCACATCCGCTTACGTTAGATGGGCGTGTACTAATCACTGAAGATTCACCTTAGACGGCGTGTAAGGTGCAACTCAATTAATCGACAGTTCGAGCACACTACTTTCTTTACTTTGCAAACTCTATTTCGTTTGCTAAAAGTATGTTTGATGGAACCGTAAAGGTAATTTTCTTTACATCTTAACCTGCCAACCATAGCGTTGTTGTTGTTGTGGTCTTCAGTCCTGAGACTGGTTTGATGCAGCTCTCCATGCTACTCTATCCTGTGCAAGCTTTTTCATCTCCCAGTACCTACTGCAACCTACATCCTTCTGAATCTGCTTAGTGTATTAATCATACAGTAAAGCTGCATGCCCTCGGAAAAAATTACGGCTGTAGTTTCCCCTTGCTTTCAGCCATTCGCAATACCAGCACAGCAAGGCCATTTTGGTTATTGTTACAAGGCCAGATCAGTCAATCATCCAGACTGTTGCCCTTGCAACTACTGAAAAGGCTGCTGCCCCTCTTCAGGAACCACACGTTTGTCTGGCCTCTCAACAGATACCCCTCCGTTGTGCTTGCACCTACGGTACGGCTATCTGTATCGCTGAGGCACGCAAGCCTACCAAACCAACGGCAAGGTCCATGGTTCATGGGGGGGGAACCATAGCGTAACTTTCCAGAAACATTTCCGCGAAAGAGCGCACGGCTGCCTCTCCCGTTTAAAACAATATCTGCTTGAGAGTTTCCTTGTATTCTAGCAAACGACTAGCCGCCGTCCGTCCATGTGATGGCGACGCTTTGCACCGTGCACTGTTGCCTGAAGCACTCATAGCGGCACTCTCATTGGCAACCATAAAATTATGAATTTGTGTAGTTTCATTTTCCATGCTAAACATCTTCTGTAATCCGAGTGAAACCATGCAGCAACAGTAGCCTCGTGACCACTGCTCACGCAGCATATGATGTGTGTGGTATATTGCTGTGGGTGTTCAAAAAGTCTCTCCGCCGTGCCGTTATGATTGTTAGCCGCTTATATAGGGAACGGGTGACCTTGCTTACGTAGCGCGCTGATAAGGGACTTTGACTCTGCAGGCACCAGCAGGCGGGAGTTTCTGGTTCCTCTGAAAGGGCACAACCAATTTCCTTACCTATCCTTGAAACAATCCGAGCTAGTGCTCCGCATCTAATGACATTGATGTTTACGGGACGTAAACCCCTAACATTCCTTTTTGCCTATGATGTGGACTATTTTTCTTGTATGATCTTTGATATATCATTACTTTTGTTATGATTTGTTGAAAATGCCGGGCTTCTACCCATGTATGTGTGTCATGTCAAAATACATTCTTTCAAGTATGACGTGCTGGTGTACGTGTTTGTGTTCCCTGCCACGCTCAAAAGAAGATTAACAGTTTACGGGCTCATCATCACCGACTCACTGAGACAGGAAGTATAGGTGCTGTCTAAATGAAGACAGGCTGGAAAATCATTCGAAACGCTGAGAAACCGTGAGTACCGAAAATTTTCCCTTTTGCGGATTGCGAAGAGGATTCGTAAGCGATATTACGAAATCAACGTGAAAGTGATTCCTCGAAAACAGGCGGGACAATATAGGAACGAAAAGTTTTTCTTTCTCTTACTGCGCGATACATTTACAGTACACACATGGCGGATGAGCGAAAAATCGAAGTTTTGGAGGAAGATAATTACTGTCACTGGTCGCAAAGAATAAACGGGATTCTCAAAAGTAAACAAAGCTGGTGTGCTGTCGATCCTGGCATAGGAAACAAACCGACAGTGGACGAACGAAAAGCAAAAGACATACGGCACGTATGTCACAGTGAATATACCGAAATGAAACTGAATGAAATACAAGTTATTAATTCTCTGCCTCGTGATGACTGGGTGTTGTGTGATGTCCTTAGGTTAGTTAGGTTTAAGTATTTCTAAGTTCTAGGGGACTGATGACCATAGATGTTAAGTCCCATAGTGCTCAGAGCCATTTGAACCATTTGAACCAAGTTATCAATTTATTGAATATTCATTTTTACTTACAAATTTTCACATTAAATGTTGAAAGTGTCCCCCCTGTTGTTGAATACACAATTCAATTCGTCTAATCATGTTTCCAAACACAAGCTGTAACATTTCTTTTGTAACAGAAGCACTGAAAGTGGTTATTGCAGTTTTCAGTTCATCGATGGATTTTGGACGGTTTTTATAGACAGTTGCTTTCGCTGCACCCCAGAAGAAAAAGTCAGGTGGTGTTAGGTCAGGCGATCGCGGAAGCCAAAGTCCCTGTGAAATTATGCGATCACCAAAAACATCAGCAAGCAGTGACATTGAAACGCGAGCTGTATGCGCGGTTGCACCATCTTGTTGAAAATAACCGTTCAGTATTTCACTTAACACAAGTTCTCATATGAATGGGTACAGAATATCACCGCAGTATCGTTGTGCATTTGTTGTTTCGTTGAAAAATCCAGGCAGGCGAACAATCATACGACACGCGCTGCTAACAATCATAAGGCACTGCGGAGAGACTTTTTGAACACTCCGTATCACTGATGATTAATTTCTGTCGTACTTTTATCTCTTGTGTTCAATAAATCAACAAAATAAACATCATAAAATTTATTGTGGCAATACAAAACAATAACGGTTCATCGTGATAATCTTACGGCGAAATCATTTTTAATTAAATAAAGTGTCCGTGATACCGCAGGGCCCAAATCGTCAAGAGTTAGCAAGAGATTATTTACCGGTACTTTTGATCTCGGAACGGTCTGTATCTACATGCAGTCCATAGCCATGCTAAAGAAAAATTACATATCAACCTCAAAGGTATGGAAATGAAGAAGTGTGAGTATACAAATAACTAAAACCAGGTAACATATTATTCAGTGGTACAATTTAGTCAACAAAATTGTGTGTTCATAAAAGCTAAATATTATCTCGGTAGAAGCAGAAAAACGCATGTCTTAACAGATATGCAACTCTGCGAGTTTTTCACCTATAGCTCTGCAGCGTACTGAATCACTGTAGCAAGCAGACTTATGAGAGAGAAGGTTTCTTAAGGTTTCTTTACGGGTTGTCGATCTGGCTGCTTATAGCTCTGTCACAGTAGAGGTGCAGTTCTCGTCTTCAGAGAGATTAGAACCACCAGCTAACACAGGCTTCACTTCAAGCACAAAAGCATTCTCACGGCATTAGCAAACAACTGCAGCCTTTAGTACTACACGAATAATTAGCGACATAAAAGAACGTAAGTACCTTGATTAAGAATTCTACTTTGTTGTCTCGAGGTTAACTGCAGAAGTTAAATTTATTTTAATTTTTTTGCCTGTGGCCTGGAGCCATATTTTGCAAACTATTATCTTTGTTCGCCCGATTCTATCTGCTGGGGTTAAGTCTATTTCAATTTCATTTTCATTGTGTTAAAGGTACTTTATGCTGTTATTCTCTTGTTGAGCCCTGCCTTAAAGGACTGTACTGGGCTGAAAATTAAGTTCTGTTTGTCATCATTTCTCGATTGTCAAGAAGAATATTTTACGTTTAATAAATTCTTTGTAACATTGAACCCACTCCTACACAACTCCCAGCGAGAACCCCATTCAAATACTACATCAAAATGTGGAAGTATTGTCAGAAAGTTCAGATATCGTTTTCTATCTGTGGTTGAACCCAAACAATCTCTTCAGAGTCTTCAGAATACGAAATCTGGGGCACAACATTAGAGTCCATTGCCTCCATTACATTCATTTCTCGAGTAAATTTCAGATTCATGTAAACACGCGCGACAAAAACGAACATTTCGAAGTTGAATTATATTGTGATCCACCACATGTCTTATACTGCCGGAATACTACCTACTCCCAGGGCCGAACACCTCAAATGTCACAGACATAGTATGTGCTCCTCCAAGTGCGAAACCAAAACGCATACCACTTCCTCCTCGCTGTTTACTTGCTTCAGCCGACCAGTGTTAAATTTAGAAAAATGCCTTTCACTTAAAAATTTAGGCGCTCATTACAGTAAGCCTAATAAAACAGTTTTTTTGTCTTTTCAAGCCGCTCATTTCGAGATCTTACACCCTGGTTCCTTTATAATCAGTAAATTTGTAAATCTGACAAACTATAAAAGCACATCAAACAAAGCAAAAAGATGTCCTTTATTCTACTGATAAATAGGGCGAACCATTCTGAAGTGGCTTTATATGGGCTTTTCATTAGCACTATCAAATTTAACATATTTCATACCGGTTTTGAATTACAGTCAGTTTTACTAGTCGTCATTTAAATTAGGTGCTAATTGTAGCATAAAATCAATCTTACATTATAACATGTCAAAATAAGGAGATACGTTATATGCCCCCTTAGATTGTGTTGTCGATTTACTCCATGTACTTATACATGTCACAACCAGCACATTGTGGTTTAATTTGCATATCACTTACTTTTAAATCGTGATGTAATGTCTGAAACGTTTAATGGTTCGTTGGTCAGATGTAGCTTACGTTTGACATAATGTACGTCTATACTTCTGTATGGAATGCTATATTTAATTTATTCGCCGTAACTTAGACAATATAGACTGTGTAAGTAGGCTGTTTATGTTTTCTCTATGTAGGTAGGCTGTTTATGTTTTCTCTATGTAAGTAGGCTGTTTATGTTTTCTTATTGGCAACGTTACGTAGCGCTCAATATGAAAATCACTGGCTGTGCTGTGTGCAGTCTGTGGCTGCTTTGCATTGTTGTAATACTCGCCATTGTAGTGTTAGGCAGCTGGCTGTGAACAGCGCGTTGCGTTGCGCAGTTGGAGGTGAGCCGCCAGCAGTGGTGGATGTGGGGAGAGAGATGGCAGAGGTTTGTAATTTGTCATGAACTGATATATATATTATGACTTGTGATGATATCAAGGTAAATACATTGTTCGTTCTCTATTAATATCTTTCATTTGCTAACTATCCCTATCAGTAGTTAGTGCCTTCCATAGTTTGAATCTTTTATTTAGCTGGCAGTAGTGGCGCTAGCTGTATTGCAGTAGCTTGAGCAGCGAAGATTTTTGTGAGGTAAGTGATTTGTGAAAGGTATAGTTTAATGTTAGTCAGGGCCATTCTTTTGTAGAGAATTTTGAAAGTCAGATTGCGTTGCGTTAACAAAATATTGTGTGTCAGTTTAAGGACAGTCGTGTAAGAATTGTTCAAAGGGGACGTTTCATATGGCGACCCTGCCAGGATACCTCACTGGAATCTTCTGATTTTTCTTGTAGTTTGTGTATTTAGTGTAGCTTTTGTTTATTGCTAGCGCGTAATTGTAGAGAGAATCTCCTTTGTAGTTGTAGCCTTTCATTGTTGTACAGTAAAACAGTTGTGGCATGCATATAGATTTGCACCAAGTATTTCGCAGCTGTAATTAACTAGATATTATTTTCAGTGTTATGTTAATGTGTTCTCTTATTTGTGCTTTTGAAATTGTGTTTTTCTGTGTTGTCGTGTGAAATACTGTGACAATAATGGCGTGTGAAAAACGTAATACTAGGCTCCAAAGTAAACTGAGAAATCACAGTGAAAATGAGAGCAGTGTGTTAGCGCCACCGAGTAATGAATTAACTGATGTTCAAAGTAGTAATTTGGTAATTGTGCATAGGGAAATGGAGCGGGCGGCAAACAATGGCGTGGACAGTGAAACAATTAGTGAAGAGGGAAGCATTATCGATCGATCGGTCGGCAACAGCTCGCCTCAGGAATCCGAAATGACAGGACACAATTTCGCAAATACTGTAGATTCAGGTTTTGGGTCATCACCGTTTTCTCAAATAAGTCAAGACACATTTTCTGCTTGTCAAAATGTGAATGTTGTCGGTGCAAATGCACTGCCGAAAAGCGTAGAGAAACAGATTCCAGACACTAATACATTATTATTGCAATTAATGCAACAAATGGAACAAAATCAGAGACAAACACAGCAAAAGCTTGAAAAGTTAGACACAATGGAACAACACCAGAGACAAACACAGCAACAGTTAGACACAGTGGAACAAAATCTCAAAAAGTTAGACACAATGGAACAAAATCTTCAAAAGTTAGACACCACACTTGAACAAACACGTGAAGATTTAACTAGTGAGTTACATAACATTGAATCGAAATGTCAAAAAGTCTGTAATGACGTAAAATCACAAATTTGTGAGCATTTCCAACCTATTTTTTCGCGGCATGAAAATGCATTACAGAATCATGAAGCAGCCATAAAAGAACTGCAAACTATTTTTCATGAAAATCACAACACCTTGCAAGCTAAAATTGACTCAGTTGCATCTACCGATTCGGTTACGCAACTTGTAAAAACTCAGGAAAACTTAAAGGTCACAGTAGACACGATTGCAACACAAATGGACACTCTGAAACTTGGTTCAGAAAAACATACAGAGGAAATGATTTCACTATCGGATAAAGTAGCTGAACTTTCAGATCAGTTCACTAACTTATCTACAAAGGTAGATGATGATCTGAATGACACAACACCTGTAGCCTTCACTGACACAGAAGAGTATGAACAAATTAGAAAATTCAAACAAAATCAAAATCAAATCAATACACAGTACAAAAGAGAAATCCGGGAAGTGCAAGATCAGTTGGCACAAGTAGTACAAGAATTACGTATTTCAGAGGACACTCGCGCCCCAATACGGGAAGAGGGACATACAAATACGGAACAGACACAAAATAACAACACAGGGCACTTCGGAAATTGTGAAAGAAGTTGGCAAGGTACGCCGAATTTTGAGATGGAACCGCCGAAACGACGTAACTATGACCGAGATGCTACTCGCCGACACGATGATTTTGACTATAAGCTGTTCATTACTACACGTAAATTCAAAACGTTTAAGAATTCTGCCAACGACATTCACCCACAAGCATGGCTCCATCAATTCTCTCATTGTTTTCCTCCCAACTGGTCGTTGGAACACAGATTAGAATTTATGTGTGGCTACTTAGAGAATGAACCAGCTGTAAGAATGCGATCGGTAATTCACGATTGCCACAGTGAAGGAGAGTTTTACCATGCCTTCCTCTCAGCATATTGGTCTCAAGCCACACAAGACCGTGTAAAACATAGCATCATAATGATGAAACGTTTCGAACAATCTGAATTTTCCAGTCTTATGAAATATTTTGAAGACATGTTGCATAAGAATCAGTATCTTTCAAACCCATACAGCCCCTCAGAACTCATCCACATTTGCTTAATCAAACTGCCTGAACATTTACGACATATTATTTTGGCAGGACGTTGCAAAGACGACATTGAAGCATTTCAGGGACTCTTACAAGAATTAGAAATTGACACTGACAATCGCGGAACGCGAAACCAGGAACACAGCAATTACAGGTCACATCCGTCGCAATTCCGCGATGAAAGAAGTAATAACTTTACACGACAAGGCTATTCTCACAACACAAATCGTGACCAAAACAGACACCACCCGTATGACAACCGTTGGCAGAGTAGTAATAACTACAGGGAAAGATCACCTCTCCGTGGTAATGACTATCACAGAGACAATCAGAGAAACAGACAATATGGGAACCAAAATAATTATTATCAAGGGAGACAGAATAACTTTAGACGCAACGGTCCAGCGCACAGTTACGATTCAGGGAGAAATTCTCCACCACTTAACCGACAAGGAAGAAACTACGGATTCTACCGAAATGACGACAGACGATATGATCATAACGACAGACGTCAATTGCATCAGAACTGGCGGGATTCAAACAGAGCAGGGCCCTCTCGGCAAGGCGAATTTGTAGAAGTTAGGTCTCCTAATCCCAATAACGACGCGCGCCAACAAAGAGACAGACAATGACTCGCACAGCAGGCAGCCGCGTGCGGCCGCTGGCTCAGGGAAAAATAACATAGACGCTAACCTTGAGCAAGATTCCAGTATTCTTTACGGACGAATACCGCATGATAATTGCTTTGAAGTTGAAACTCTGCGTACTAGGAAGAGTAAAGGTTTACACCACATTTCACATGTAAAACCGTTTATTGAGAGATAATCTGATTTTTACCTTTGTCTTTGCCATATAACTTTTCACTTCACATTACTAGTATGCTTGTCAGACTTAGAATCTGTTAACATGTAACAATGTTTGAAGTTAAATATCCAGTCAAGAACCAAGAGAACTTATTTAAACAGAAATTACGAATGCATTGTTATAATGAACAGACGACACAGTGTTGTTAGTTGTACATTCTTGCTTGTTAGTTGCACGATTACGTAACGACTATAAGGCTCACATACTTAGAACATTTACCAGTACTGCTAATGAGATTTTAATGCAACATTTTGGTTTATTTGAAAATACATTCTGAATTTAAAGTGCTTTCTGAGAGATACCAGATGACACAGAGGTTAGTTTATGTGACAGCTACACGATTTTTATCACGACGCTACTAATGAGTGACAATTTACAATGTTGCTTTTGCGGTGTATCTGTTTTATATCTGCACAGTTTTCTGAATTCTTCTGGAAAGAAAAACATGTTTTAGTAGTAACTTTTGTGGTATAGCAACAATGAGACAGCCTTTTTCGTGGCATAACAATACGTTACTGTACAGTACTTTCCTCATCACGGCAATAAGCGTAATAACTAAGATATCTATACGCAAAGCATTTCACTTTTGTGTATCATGAGGTAAGTACATTGACTTTAGCAGAACTTTGCTTACAGAGGACGATAACTACGACAGTTCCACAGAATTATCTTACAGCAAGACGCGCATTTAGCGCTACAGGACACGCATTTGAGTGATTAATCTTATACTTAAAACACTTATTTTCAAAGATTTTTTAATTACAAAGAAAGTTTTCCGTGATACATTTCATTCCATTGCTGTAATTTGTAGCACCTGAGGGTATAATTACATTTATCCTCAGGGGGGTACACGCTTACTTTGTGTACCATGTGTTTGGCAAGCACAAGGAACCCTAGCTAAATATGGTATTTGCTTATACTACTTTACACATCGGTACCATATTTCTCTAACACACAAATTACACAGCTATCTGATCATTTAACTGAGAGAGACAAACATTTATTTTACTGCATCAGTGACACATGTTTACGCAATTACACAGTTGGATAACTTCACACTTATGAAACTGTATTTTGTCTGTACTTTGTAAACTGTTCATATTTTTCGGAACCATTGTGATACTATGAGAGCTTTGAATGATGTATTTGGTATGGATTCATGATTTTTAAAGTACGTTTGAGGCAGATGACACTTTTGACATGAGCAGAGAATTTTTTTAATTATTGGAGGAAGCTACGACGATTTTGAGATTTGACTGAGGTGTTATGATGTTATTTTTACGACGACGATCTGTATTATGCTGCTGAGGTATGTTTATGATTAATACGCTGAGGCTATATGAGTTATTTGATTATGCTTCAAATTTATAATGACGAAATATTGACGAGTGTCGATGGATACGTATATGTGTAATAAGGTAAGGAGTAATGAATAGTGGGTAGGGACTCTTGACTTGTGAAAAAGGTTGTTGGAAACCAAGAATCGTACTTTAAGAGTTATGAAATGTGTGTGTATATGCATGAATGTATCACAATGCCACTGAACATTTTTTGGACACTGTTATATTTATAGGGTTTTGTTTCAACAGATTTGCAACGCTAATTCTTGACCTGTGAAATATTTTTATATGAGACTACCACGGTAGCAGAATCTCCTGTCGTAAATATTTCCGTACGAAAGTTAAGTGACCACCTGCACGTAATGCGTCGCGGGCACCCAGCTGTGTCAGACGCCTGGAGAAAAAGCCATTATTGCGAGCCCTTTTCAGCGGCACAGGTAGAACAAAAAAAAAGGGGAGGCCATTATCCTTGGAAATATTCTTACATCTGCAAACCTGATAATGACAAGTGTCTTTCTACGAGAATTGAGAGCTACTGACTTACGAAATGCCACATAGCTATTGAATGATGTTTTTATGCTTTGGTTTGCGTAATTGCTTATTTCATTTGATATCTTGTTTCCAGCTGTGTTGCAGCATTGCTTTTATAAAATGAAATGCATTTGCTAATGTGAACACTTTCTGTCAATAGATCTATTAAATAATTATTTTATGATCCACATTCTTTAAAAAAAAAAAAGGAGCACTTGGAAAGGAAAGAACAATAAGAAGGAACTAATAACAGTAACACATAATTTTCTTTTCAAGTACTTGGTAATTTCTTTTGTAGAATAAATTGTGATGCATCACTCTAATGTTAAGATGTGACATAGGTATTAGACATGGCCATTTTAGTGTAATATTTTTCTGCTTGCGCTATGTCATGTTTAGGTATAAGTTGCTGCTGTTTTCCAGGCGTAGTGTTATTGAATTTGACTTTTGCTAATTTATACTGTAGCTTGCTTTGCAATTTTCCATTTTTTTCATTGCTGTTTATAATAATTGTTTTACGTGCTGCTGCATTGCCTCGTCCCTTAGTTTAGCATCTGAGCTCAGTAGATTTAAGTTAGCTTAAGAGGGGGTAGTCTATAGAAGAGAATGAGTTGCGATGAATTGGAAGAAATGCATTGAGAATCTATACGAAAAACGTACAGAAAGCAGGTATAGGTAGGATTTTCTTGGAAATAAATAATGAGGTAAGAAATATGTGAAATAAATACAGAAAGCATGCTTGGATAGGATTTATTTGGTGGAAACAAAGGATGAAATAAGAGGAAAGATATTTGAAGTTTTGGGTTGGACTGCAGTACCAAATGTTACACTGAAAACGAACCATGTCCTTTCGTATTAGTGTTATCCCACTATGTGTGTGTGTACCCTTGTGTATTTGTTTTCTTCCTGTCTCTGTGTAGTTTCATAGAATTTTTTCTTCTTTTAATATTAAGCTACATTCACTATGATGAGGAATACTGTTATCCTCAAATATAATTGGCATTAATAATATGTTATTTACTTTGTAAAGATGTTAGACATTATTCATTCTGTTTAAATGCTCATGTGTGAAGTTGATGTTTCAATAATTATTCTGATCTTCTATGTATGTACTCATGTCATAATTCCTGTAACACTGACGTATATGTCTATTTCTATTCTTTTGTAAAGCCCCTATTACTACAAATGTTATCTATATTGTTATGTTTTTAATGATGTATTGTGTACCTTTGTTATTGTATTCTCATGTTATAAAATTGTACTTGTTACCAGTTCTTCAAATTAAGTAACATTTCACTGCACACGTTTCTGTTGGTCATAGTACATGGACAATATGTGAGAAGTAGGGACTGATAGTGTTTGCACGTGTGTTAATAATTCAGCAAGGGACTGGATAACAGCATTGCTGGTTCTAAGGACAATTCCAAAAACGTTGTGAGTGCACAAGTGGTGGTTTATGGACTTGCTATATTCTCTGCAAGACTCTTCGATGGTGATTGTGCACCTGCACATTTGCAACAGATGGCTGCTGGCCGTCTCTACAAGGACTACAGTGGGTCTACATCTTTGATGGCCCACCAATACCGTAATCTCTACCAGGACTACAGTGGGTCTGCTCTGTGATGACCTACCTACCAATATTCATCAAAACTTCGACTGACTCTGCTGTGGGTTTGCTCTGTTGTGGACCAATACTTGTCTGCATGTCGAGAGTCAGCACTGTCTTTCCGTTGGAAGGACAACACTACTTCTTCAAGACTGCATGGAAATCCACTACTTCTGTGTGCATTTTCTTTTACTGCTCAGACTTTGAGAAAAACACTGCTATTCTCCTGTTATGTACGATTAGGACTGTCTTTATGGACTGTGAGAAAATTTGAGCTTTTGACCAACATAATATCAATAAGTGTGTGCATTTGATTTCTTTGTTATTGTAATTATGAAAAATTTTATCAAATCATTATTGGCCACTGCCCAAAAAAAAATTTGTAAAATTTTTTGTGGGGAGCATGGGGGCTATGTAAGTAGGCTGTTTATGTTTTCTCTATGTAGGTAGGCTGTTTATGTTTTCTTATTGGCAACGTTACGTAGCACTCAATATGAAAATCACTGGCTGTGCTGTGTGCAGTCTGTGGCTGCTTTGCATTGTTGTAATACTCGCCATTGTAGTGTTAGGCAGCTGGCTGTGAACAGCGCGTTGCGTTGCGCAGTTGGAGGTGAGCCGCCAGCAGTGGTGGATGTGGGGAGAGAGATGGCGGAGGTTTGTAATTTGTCATGAACTGATATATATATTATGACTTGTGATGATATCAAGGTAAATACATTGTTCGTTCTCTATTAATATCTTTCATTTGCTAACTATCCCTATCAGTAGTTAGTGCCTTCCATAGTTTGAATCTTTTATTTAGCTGGCAGTAGTGGCGCTCGCTGTATTGCAGTAGCTTGAGCAGCGAAGATTTTTGTGAGGTAAGTGATTTGTGAAAGGTATAGTTTAATGTTAGTCAGGGCCATTCTTTTGTAGAGAATTTTGAAAGTCAGATTGCGTTGCGTTAACAAAATATTGTGTGTCAGTTTAAGGACAGTCGTGTAAGAATTGTTCAAAGGGGACGTTTCAACTGTTGTTAAGTGTCGATGAGCTGGTCTCATCTAGGGGCGCATACCTTCTGATTAATCGGGCTTGTCCCTTCTTTGAGCCTCAAAAATTTGTCCCGACACTTTAAAAAAAAAAAAAAAAGCTAGCGGCTTGTCCCTTCTTTGAGCCTCAAAAATTTGTCCCGACACTTTTTTTTAAAAAAAAAAAGCTAGCGGCTTGTCCCGATTTTCAAAGGACTGATTTCAAATATTTCGAAACCGGATAAACTATTAGCTATCGATTTTAAAAAACTAAGTTTTGAACTTGCTATGGTCCCAATGGACAGATCAGAGAACTAGATTTAGTGTGAGGAGTGTTAGGTGTATTTTACTGACCTGTTTCAGCTTCAGTAATTACAACTGTACTGATTTCTGCTCATGCCCATTAGGCAAACCTGCGTTGCTGAATGAAACTACCATCTTCAAAGAAATATTATTGCAGTATGGAATTCGTAAGAACATAAATTCCTTATGTTCTTTCAAAACTTTTTTATGATTATTGTTATTGTATGTCTTCCTACATTCTGTACTGCGAATGTTACATTTCTTAGTAAGTAAATTTCTGAAAACTTGAAATGTTCGTCTTTACAGAGTTTTTCCAATGTTTATTTTGTTGTACACTTGTCACCGTTACTCATATCATTAAAGGCTACATTTTCAGAAGAAAAGGAAATGTTAGACTTGATACCAATATTTAACGAGAGACTAAAAGTTGTACCACTTTTTGCCCAAGAAAAGGTATGAAAATCCCACTTTTGTCAAAAGAAATTGTGGTCAGTCTAGTCTCATCGATACAAATAATAACGGGTGCTCAGATTTTTGGCAGCATTAACGGATTATATAGAACTTGATTCCCGAAGGATACAATGGCCAGCCCGTTCACAAGTTGGAGCCATCAACTTTAGATGTCGTACCTGAGAGTTTTCCGACAAAACACTCTTACAGAGCTCTGCCTCGCCCTCTCCCCAGAGAGCTCAGCCTGGTGCATAGACAACAAACTCAGCCTCAGGTAATGGCTTTGAACCCTTTCTGCAGCCCTCAGGTTGCCAACCCACTATGCTCCTCATTGGTATTTCGCTATGTTGCGACGGCCAGCTCATGCTGTCGCTTATGACAGTCACTTACATGCACCAATTCATTTGTACACACAACGCGAACACCAATGACAAAATTTCGGAGGTTGTTCATCGTTATTTTCAGAGCAATTTGTTAGGAAGGAGTCGAGGTCTCAGGTGGCTCCTCTTCTTCTTTTTCTTCTCCTTCCTCTTCCTCCTAACAGTCGCTTTGGCCTGGAGGACAATATGTCTTCTCTAGATTCCTCCACAAAGCATTTCTGTTCCTGGCCTTCGTGCCCCTATCTCCTCTTCTCCGGCCCATCGCCTCCGCATCCCTGTTGGTACCAGCCTTCCATCTTGTTCGTGGCTTCCCTCGCCCCCTTCTGTCTTCCACAGATCCTGAGAACGCTACTGCGGCAGTCTTCCCTCTCCCATCCTACTTAGCAGTACAGCCCACATCAATCTCCTTTTCTTTGACCTTCGGATAATATCATCTTGCGAGTTGCAGTTCCTGGTTTTTTCATATCATCCATACTTGTGACTGGTGTCCATCTTAGGGCCAAATATTTTCCTTAATATCTTTTTCTCGAAGACTAGCAGATTTTTGTTCATCCGTTTTTCTTAATGTAAATGTTTCAGAGCCATATAGAGATACCAGGAGAATTATACTCTGGTATAGTCTGATTTTAAAACCTCTCGAAACTGCTCTACTGCACAGCACGTTCCACAAACCAAAATAATGATCTGTTTGCCGCTGCGATCCTTAGTCTTAATTTCCATTCTATTCTGCTCGCTAAAAGTGCTTCCCAGATATTTAAATATGTCAACTCTTTTAGAAGTTGATCCATTAATTATCAATAGGATTTGATCATTGGGCGCCTTGTTCTCTACCTCATGCACAGTTTTCTTCTCGTTTATTTGTAACCCCGCTTTCATTGCAACATCTTTGTAAGAACTTGTCATGAGCTGCAAGTCCTCTTTGCTGTCACTTATTAGATCAACATTGTCCGCATATGCAAGCTGATTTATTGTGTTATTATCCACATTTGTTCCTGCTTGGTCTAATTTTTGGTGTTGTCTGCCTGTCTTTTCTAAAATTAAATTAGGAATAACTGCAGATAATGCATCTCTTTTCCCAAGACATTCTGAAATACACTGACGAAAATTTTTATTGGAGGAAACTTATTACTGAGCTGTCCGCCCCTGGTTGCTGAGTGGTCAGCGCGACGGCAAGTCATACCAGCCAGCCGGTGTGGCCGTGCGGTTCTAGGCGCTTCAGTCTGGAACCGCGTGGCCGCTACGGTCGCAGGTTCGAATCCTGCCTCGGGCATAGATGTGTGTGATGTCCTTAGGTTAGTTAGGATTAAGTACCTCTAGGTTCTGGGGACTGATGACCTCAGAAGTTAAGTCCCATAGTGCTCAGAGCCATTTGAACCATTTTTTTGCAGTAGCAGGATTTGTCCAAAGGTAACCAAAAAAGCCGGTTTAACATTGATCTATGTGGAGCATTCATTGCAAGCAATATTCGTCTTCACAGACTTACAAACCCTATCCTCAAAGGCTTCCTGCGCAAATATTGCTTAAATCAGTCAACATTGCGTAAAAATTACATATCGACAATTTACATAAATGTTTCGGAATAAATCCGCAATGAACTCAAGGACAGCATCATGTGGATTTCAGATGAAAAAACTACAGACACTGCTGGCTTTTACTGCAAATTTAACTGTCGGTTCTTTAAAAGAAGAACCTTCTTCTACCTATTTAGCGGCCTGCAAAGAACTTGAAAATGTAAATCATTCTACGATCGCCAGGTCTGTGAATGAGGGTATTAGAAAAATATTTCCATAATCTTCTGCTGATGAAAGTGTGTTTGAGTTTATTTCAGATGCTGCTCCCTGTATGATCAAAGCAGGAAAAGCCCTCCGAGTATTTTATCCCAATTTGATTCATGTGAAATGCTTTGCTCGTGGAGTACATCGCCTTGCCGAAGAAGTACGTTCCACGTTTTTGAATGTAAATAAACTGATTTCATCCACAAAGAAAGTTTTTCTAAAGGCTCTTGCTCACATCAAGACCTACAAAGAAAAACTACCAAATGTGCCTTTACCTCCCGAACCAGTGGTAACTCGTTGGGGTGCGTGGGTCAAAGCTGTGTTGTTTTACAATGAACATTTCGAGGCCATTATAGGGGTAGTAAACGACTTCGATAGTGCAGTTTGCCAGTGCAAGGACGCTTTTAATGATTACGGTATTAAAAAAGACATTGCTGTGATTAGCTCACATTTTTTCCATATACCTGCAAGTATTAAAAATCTTGAAGTCCAAGGTTTGGCGTTGAATGAATCTATGCAGTTAATGGATAAAATTATTCTACTGAACTCCTCATTGCCGGAAGTATTCCCAAGAAAACTTAAAGAAAAGTTTGAACACATTTTAACCAATAACCCAGGCTTTGAACTCTTGGGCCAAATTGATGGTTTTATTAATGGGACAGGTGAACTTTTACCAGAAACAATAAGAGCCAACATAGCAGCCAAATTCAAATACTGCCTAGTTACCTCAGTTACCTCAGTTGATGGAGACCGGTCATTTTCTGCTTAGAAAAATGTTTTGTGTAATCGAAGACACAAACTTCCTACGAACTTTTGGAACAGTACTTGGTCGTTTATGTTTACAATAGTAGAAAATTTAAAATAAATTGTAAATGATGCTTTGGTCCAGTAGTATCAATTAAAAGTTAATCCTGTTCAAAAAATTCATGATTGTATATTTTTTTAAATAAACTACTATGGAGTTTTTGAGCGTGCCTCTCTGCGTGCGATATATCTCGAAATTGGTCCTGACATATCGATTGTTTCGCTGCGATTCACTCGTATCGCATCCACTTGTTACCGACAGCAATAGCAAAGAAGGAACAATTCTTGAAACACGATATGCGTCCCAATTTTACTAATTTTTATAAAATAATCCGAGAAAAGCCCCCTACCAGAAAGTATTCAGAAAATGATATCAGCGAACTAAATGTAGTTATAGATTTTTCGCGTAGCGGGCGCTCTTAATCGTAACTGATATGTAGGGTTCGACTTCGAAATATAATGCGCGCAGTAACTACCATGTTTTATTATTATTTGATCTTGCATATGTCGACACTTTTCATGCATTTTTAAGCATTTTTCATGTATATTTGCATGCGTATTTTTAAGGTTTTTATGATGCATATAATCCGGGCTCTAGTAATTATAATTTATTCATTTGTTACCCCAATAAATTTTGTTTCTATGACAGTACCTTCACGACAGTGAAAAGGCATGTAATATGCAACCACCAAAATGTACAACGCATAACGTAGTGTAATACAACTTTAAGACAGATGAATTGCAGCGTGATGTCGCCGCCGCTTCGGTAACAGCGCAGCATCAGCGTCCTTGTGCCGGTCTTCGATTGCATTCAGTGAACCCAAACACGAGTTCCACATCGTCCGCTTCATCGTGGGTAAACCTACCCATACTGCTGTTTATCACTGATAACATTGTCGGAAAACCCCGATATAGAACCGAGCCGTATTGAAAGGGAGCTCGAGGGCGCAGAATAAAACAGGCGTTACTGTTGTCTACAGCAAGTACCGTGACAAAACAGAACAGGTTTGTTTCCAAACAAGACACACAGCGGATACTGTCCTAATTAGTACTGTTGTGCAGACATCTTTATCGTAATGCAAATTCAGATATGAAGGTAAGAAATCAAACGAAATGAAATTGAGGTCAATAGAGTTCAGGTTTACGCATGACACTTCACTAATCACAATCGGATCTTAAGTTCAATACCTCGACCTTCGCAATATGAGAAACTCTTTTCCTGTGTACAATTAGTTTGGATCCTATAAATCATTCGTACGATTTCTGTCATCACAGTGCCAGGAATCGGTTTGCAAGCTACGTACAGACGATTAGTGTGTCAATATGGACGCTTACAAGTCACAAAGCAAGACACTAACGTAATAACAAAGCGAATGTATTAGTCTTCGACCCGATTCATGTTGTGAGTGACATTTACTTTAAGTACAAAAGAAAACGTGTCAGTCTTTTATTCTATTAGTGAAATGTACTTACATTTAAAGACAAAACAGGTATTCAGTTAAGATCACTGTTTTCTCCTGTTTGCTACTCTTTACAAATTGCAGTGGATGGTTACATTATTACTCTGTACAAGCCGCCGGAGACCATGTGACCCTTCTACCAAAACAGTCGAGAAATATCCCTGAATAACCTTTCACTCTGATGGAACAATAGCGGTACCGTCACAAGACTTTCAACTAAACCGATCTCTTCTTTTGTTTCTGACGATACTGCCATTCTTCGCTCCAATCCAATCTGATTAACAACGAAATACTGAGTTCTATGTGATAGGAATATATTCTGACATTTTATATCCACTATTTGCATACTAGGCGACGGTGCACAGCTGTATCAATCCGAGCTCCTCTGTCTACTATCTGAATCCCATTAACGTAGTCGCTGTCAGTGACAAAAGGCTTGAACAGACCGCAAGCTACGCGTTCGCCAGGTTGACCGATGGTCAGACAGAAGATGATTATGAAGTCCCATACTCCTTGACAGACAGAAGAAGTGAAAATAAAAACATCAATTTAGCAAACTGGTACTTGATGATGAGTTTACTGACTCTACGAGAAAAATCACTCAGACCTCTGATTTGCAGAAACTTAATGACATAGGTACTTGATGATGAGTTTACTGACTCCACAAGAAAAATCACTCAGACCTCTGATTTGCAACTAGCGAGTTGTTACTGAAGCCCCACAGACGGTGAATTCTGTGATGAGAACTGTTACGTTGGACATCTGTCCATTTCGCTGTTTTCTAAACAACATGAACTGTTCTAAAATCGTGTGTTCAGCCGTAGTACTTCACGAAACATCTTGCATACTGATAAATATTCGGATCGATTCCATTTTATCACGTTCTTGTATTTGACGGAAAAAATCGGTATATTTTAAAGACATTAACCACTGCCAGCATTCTAAAGCAATAGCTTTTGCTGCTCCCATAAGACGGATTACTCAGACCTCAAAGTAGCCTCATGCTGTCCGGCCACAAAGGAATCGGACCGTAAATTGTGTGTCAAGACCCAAGTGGTCTGCCGGCAAAAGGGGAACAGAGCGGTGCGCTGGCGCATTGGAAAGCCGAGGCCGCAGCTCACGGCTTCACACCTCCACCTCATTTCCTGTATGCTCTTCTCTTTTTAGGCGCTGTGCTCCCGTGACAATAAGGCCTATTTCTTTAGCTTCGGAAGTCACTGTACAGTGCATGGCGGAGAGTGTTTCGTACCAGTATTCTATTTTTCCTTTACCTTTCGGAGGGAGAGAAAAATGTATATGTAGGTATAGGTTGTCCCAAATACGTAGGGTCAAAATTAAGGACGTGGTTACGGTTCCTATACTGAACATTTTGAAACGAGCAACTAATGGCCCGAATTAAATATTTAGTTCTTATTGATATAAACAACTAACACAACTGAATCTCACAGGAACTGACAATCAAAGTTCGGCATTCCATGGCTACGACTAAGTGAAGGAACGAAAAGTTTTTCTTTCTCTTACTGCACGATATATTCACAGTACACACATGGCGGATCAGGGAAAAATCGAAGTTTTGAAGGAAGATAATTACCGTCACTGGTGGAAAAGAATAAACGGTTCAAATGGCTCTGAGCACTATGGGAGTTAACATCTGAGGTCATCAGTCCCCTAGAACGTAGAACTACTTAAGCCTAACTAACCTAAGGACATCACACACAACCATGCCCGAGGCAGGATTCGAACCTGCGACCGTAGCGGTCGCGCGGTTCCAGACTGAAGCGCCTAGAACCGCTCGGCCACACCGGCCGGCAGAATAAACGGGATTCTCACAAGTAAACAAAGCTGGTGTGCTGTCGATTCTGGCATGGGAAACAAATCGACAGCGGACGACCGAAAAGCAAATGACATGGCGATGGAAATTCTACTAACAATGGTAGATAATAATTCACTTGATGATATACAAGGCTGCAAAGCAGCGAAAGAGATATGGGATGTGGTACACATTTTGGTTTGGAAAAGAAAGACGAAGAATCAATGTTAGATTACCTTGCGAGACGGAACCCACTGCTGCCTCAAGTTCACAATTCTGGCATTGAGTTATCAGACAAGCAGGCAGCTATGCATACCTTGGTGGATTTACCTTCTGAATACGAGACTGTTGCAAGAATTATGCAGTGTGATGAGACCAATTTTTCCCTTAAGATATTCAAAAACCGGCTCTTAGAAGAAGAAAGACGGCTTACAAACATGAAATTCGGAAGTGAAACGAGAGTATTAGAAGTTTCGACGTTCAGAAGAGGCCAACCACAACAAATAAAGCGTGGCGGGAGTATTCAAAGGGGACGAGGATGTGGGAACAGCCAGCGTAATGACAGAGTCACGGGTATTACGAGACAACACATGACCCTGGTCCAGGACGTTTTCGTTATCAGAAATACGGACATATTGGAAATATTGCCCGCAGTTCGGTGATAAAATTTCAGATAACGAGCAACCAAACCATAGGAAGGAGACGGATAAAACATTTTCAAATTCTGTTACGTTAACTGCTAGCAAAAGTGCGTTACTGACTGCGAAACACTATGACACGAAATGTCATTCTACAAATGAATTAAGTGTGATCACGTTGGACGGTACTGTGTATTCACGTGTGAAATGCATCACTTTCTGTGGAAACGAAAAAAAAAAAACGATATGTGGATTCTGGACAGCGGAGCAACAGATCACACGACTTAACCCACCTAATAAAGCCGTCACGACCACCGAACGTGAAGAGTCAGTACAGGCAGCTGTCGGCGGGTATTTGTTGAGTTCTGGTTTCGGCATCGTACCCATATGCTTGTTAGAAGAATGTGAAGGACAAACAGTCGACTTGCACACTTCGTACATTCCAGATATCAGTCCCTCAGGCGACTGGCAAAGGAACGTTGGCATAATTAACAAAAACTGAAGCTAGAATAATGAAACAATGTGGGGAAGTAATTGCGAAAGGTTCAGGGAAAGGCAATTTCTGTAACTTTAGTGAAGACAATTCCAGTACTCCAATGAGTGGACATGTCCAAATCGCACTAGTCGGGAACCGGATTTGTGGCACCGAAAGCTAGGATACATTCACATCGATATAGCAAAGAAACAAATCAAATGCAGTGGAATGACTCTCGAAGCATCTGTCTACCAGATAACTCAAATGTGCAGTGTGTGCACTTAAGGCAAGATGAAAGCAAATCCTTTCCCCAAACTGACTGACAACAGCACAAATGAAGTACTCGAACCTGTACAGAAAATTGGAATAGAGATCAACATAAACATCATTTCCGCCCTTTTTATTGCTCATGAAAACCACACATTGCGTGTTGCACCACCACACAGCGAGACCTTCAGAGGTGATGGTCCAGATTGCTGTACACACCGGTACCTCTAATACCCAATAGCACGTCCTCTTGCATTGATGCATCCCTCTATTCGTCGTGGCATGCTATCCACAAGTTAATCAAGGCACTGTTGGTCCAGATTGTCCAACTCCTCAACGGCGATTCGGCTTAGATCCCTCAGAGTGGTTGGTGGGTCACGTCGTCCATAAACAGCCTTTTCAATCTATCCCAGGCATGTTCGATAGGGGTCATGTCTGGAGAACATGCTGGCCAATCTAGTAGAGCGATGTCGTTATCCTGAAGGAAGTCATTCACAAGATATGAACGATGGGGGCGCGAATCGTCGTCCATGAAGACGAATGCCTCGCCAATATGCTGCCGATATGGTTGCACAACTGGTCGGAGGATGGCATTCACGTATCGTACATCCGTTACGGCGCCTTTCATGACTACCAGCGGCGTACGTCGGCCCCCCATAATGTCACCCCAAAACATCAGGTAACCTCCACCTTGCTACACTCGCTGGACAGTGTATCTAAGGCGTTCAGCCTGACCGGGTTGCCTCCAAACACGTCTCCGACGGTTCTCTGGTTGAAGGCATATGCGACACTCATCGGTGAAGAGAACGTGATGCCAATCCTGAGCGGTCCATTCGGCATATTGTTGGTCCCATCTGTACCGCGCTGCATGATGCCGTGGTTGCAAAGATGGTCCTCGTCCTGGTTGTCTGGAGTGAAGCTGCACATCATGCAACCTATTGCGCACACTTTGGGTCATAACACGACGTCCTGTGGCTGCACGACAAGCATTATTCAACATGGTGGCGTTGCTGTCGTAGTTCGTACGAGCCATCATCAGTTGGTAGTGGTCATACACTGCAGAATTAGCGGTCTGAGCGAGGCATGTCATCGACACTTCCTGTCTCTCTGTGTTTCCTCCATGTCCGAACAACATTGCTTTGGTCCACTCCGAGACGCCTGGACACTTCCCTTATTGAGAGCCCTCCCTGGCACAAAGTAACAATACGGATGCGATCGAACCGCGCTATTGAGCGTCTAGGCATGGTCGAACTACAGACAACACGAGCCGTGTACCTCCTTCCTGGTGCAATGACTGGAACTGATCGGCTGTCGGACCCCCTCCGTCTAATAGGCGCTGCTCATGCATGGTTGTTTACATCTTTGGGCGGATTCAGTGACATCTCTGAACAGCCAAAGGGATAGTGATCCTCAGTCAACGTATATCTTCAGGAGTTCTGGGAACCGGGCTGATGCAAAACTTTTTTTTGATGTGTGTACGTTGATGTAATGTGTGTCTCTGGCTCAGAGTCACTTGATGGAGCGGAATATGTTGTCACATCATCGGCGATTAATCGAGATACGCGGTGATACATTTACTAAAAGCCACAAGTGAAGTGTTTCAGTGACTTAAAGAATATAAAGCGTATGCAGAAAACTATCAATAGAAGAAGAGAATAGGAACGCTCCGTTCAGACAATGGAGGCGAATATATGAGTAAGGAATTCGAAATACACCTGCTAAAAGAAGGAATTTGGAGGCAGTTAACAGTCCCTGGCTCACCTCAACAAAACGGTGTAACACAACGACTCAACAGAACTCTTTCAAATATCGTGTGATGTATGCTGTTAAAGAGTGGATTACCACATAATTTCTGGGGCGAAGCAGTAGCTACAGCAAATTACTTACGAAACAGATGTCCGACAACAGCAAATGATGGAGAAAGTCGCTACGAACGAAGGCATGGACGAGAACCAAATATTGATCATATGCGGTTATTCGGATGTCGTGCATGGGCAGTTTTGAACAAAAAGAACAACCACATGTAATGGTTGGATATTCAGAAACCATGAAAGCCTACAGACTGTGGCATCCAAAAACACGAAATATAACTATTGCCAGAGATGTTGCATTTGATGAAAGACTCTTTCCTGCAAAACTGAACAAAGGTGTTGCGAAAGTAGCTAACCTGAAGCCCACTATAGTGACAAATGATGAAGAACCATTACAGATTGTGGATTTTATGGAAATACGAAAAGTATCTAAATCGAACGAAGGGAAGCTACGGAAACAGGCATGACTTCCGGAAACACTGCCGTAGAAAAGGAGACCGATGGCAAAGATGAGAGTGCTGACAACGATTACTATTAACAGAAGATAATGACTGTCATCTGCATGAACCTGAAATAAATGAAAATTATAGAACTCGTTCTGGTCAAGTCAGTCCATCGAAATGGCTGATGGACTGCATGACAAGAGAAAAGAAGAAGGCTATGCAATTGAAAATGAGAGTATGCCGAGAGAAAGGGACCCACAAAGTTTACGGGAAGCCATGTCAGTAAAATATAAAAACTCATGACAAGAAGCGATGTCGGAAGAACTGAAAAACCCAAAGTGAAACCGAATCTGGACTTGTACCACATACCAACAACACAAAAACCATACGAACAAAATGGATCTTCAAGTGGAAATAAGATGAGGATGCAAAAAATTGCTAGACACAGAGCACGAGTTGCCATTTGAAGTACGTTGAAGTCAGGCACAACTCAACCAGGTCGCATATGTCTGGCGGGACGTGCTCCTGAAGGATGTGGATAGTTTCATCTGTTGGCACGTTCGTAAACTATCATCATCCTTCAGGGGCATGTCCTGCCAGACATATGCGACCTGGTTCAGTTGTACCTGACTTCAACGTACTTCAAATGGCAAGGAAAATACTACGAGCAGACAGACGGTGTAGCAATGGGGTCCCCCCTAACTCCGCTGGCAGCCGACATACTCATGGAAGTCTTTGAAGCAACGGCCCTTGGTTCAGATCCTTTACGCCCACGTTGCTGGTTCAGATACGTGAACGACACGTTCGCTATATGGCCTCATGTTAGAACGGAGCTACGCACGTTTCACGAGTATTTGAACAACATGCATGGGAAGATGCAGTTCAAGCCCAAAGTAGAGAGGAATGGTGCAATTCCTTTTCTAGACGTGGAAGTGTACAGAACGACGGAGGTTACACTGGGGCACAGAGTATATAGCAAACCTACACATATAGACAGGTATCTGCACGCCCAATCCTACCACCACCCAGCGCAGAAGAACTCGGTCATCCTTTCTTTGGCAATCCGTGCTCAAAACATAACACCTGAGCTTAAAAGCCCACGCACAACGTTTCTAGCTAATGGCTTCAGCCCTGAGTCGATCCACGCAGCTTTGTCGACGAACACAAGCAAGAAAGATAAGCAAGAAATTGACAAACTGCAGCCAACAGTGCGCTTCCCTTATCTGAAAAATGTTACAGGTCGAATAGGCGAACACCTTCGCCGGGTTGTGGTGCAGACTGTCTTCTATAGTGGTTCCAGGATCCAGGACGTGCTAGGCTCCACTAAGGACAAGGTAGATGCATTACACCCAGCAGGCGTGTACAAGGTGGAATGCAAAGGTGGAGAGGCATACATCGCAGACTGGCAGGCCAATAGCAATGCGCATTCGGGAACACGAACGCTATATTCCTCTAGGCCTAGGGCAATACAACAAATCTGCAGTGGTAGAACATCAGCAAGACTGCGGAAAAGAAATAAACACCCTAATAACATGAATAGGGAGGGTGGACTCCGGCTTGCCCCATCTTGGCTGCCAGCAATCAGAGCCCAACAAACCGCACTGTCAACACGAGGCACGAGCGCTACCGGCGAGCAACTGCCGCCGCGCGGCCGACGTCCGGTATTTGGTAAACAGCAGCCAACTTCTCATTCGACGGTGACCACCAATCATGGCACGTAACACAAGAGCCAATAGACAACAGAGGTTACGTTCTCCCTCCACTGCAACAATCTATTTGTTTATTTATTTACATAGTTTACGCCCACATTGGAGCAACCTATTAAAATAAAGTTCCCTCTTCTTCTTCCTTAAGTGACCAATGAAACGAACTATCGTTTTAAAATTATGACGTAATGGCATGCGCAGTGAAACAACCAACTAAAATACTTAGACAAACTAAAAGAAAATATCTTAACGAACAATTAAACTCAATTGAGGAAGACTTTAGGAACCACAAAATCACGACTTTTACAAAACGTTTGCAAATCAAATCAAAGGATACAGTCCTCGAAACCTCTGTTTCAGGAAAGAAAATGGAAAATTGGCACTAACAAACAAATAAAATTGTCAAGAATTAGCCAAATATTTCTCACAACTTTTAAATTGCTCACAACCGAACACGAGATTCCCCAGATTACAACCAGAACACATGAATGAAACTTCACTACCGCCAACCCAAGAAAAAAATTGGTAGTCACATCAAAAAGCTCAAAAATAATAAGTCATTGGTAGAAGATGGAATTGTAGCTGAACTACTGAAGAACCTTGGTTCAAATTCCTTAAAACAGATCAGTCAAATCATCCAAGAAATTTGGCTGGCAGAAAAAATTCCAGAGGATTGGAAATGTGCACTAATTCATCCATTGCACAAAAAAGGGAGATAAATAAGATGTATAAGATGTAAACAACTACAGAAGCATTTCATTTTTGCCGGTCACTTACAAAAAGCGCGTCTTCTAAAGAGAACACAAGTACACTAGAACATACAGTTTCAGATTACCAAGCAGGCTTTCGAAATGATAAATCATGCCCAGAACAGATCTTTAATCTTAAAACTATTTTAAATGTTAAAGCAATCAGGTCGAAACCAATAGTCTGCACATTTGTTGATTTTAAAAAAGCATATGATTCTGTAGACAGACAATCTCAAAGCACTATTCTAGAAGAACGCGGACTAGACACCAAAACTCGAAAACTGTTCGAACAGACACTGTCACAAACCAAATCGAAAATTGAATTCACAGATGAAATTTCGGAACCATTCGCAGTTAAAGCAGGAGTAAGACAAGGAGATGGGATTTAGCCACTATTATTCAACATAGTTTTGGACAAAGTAATGAATGAATGGGAAATGGAACTAAGAAAACAAAACTTTTGGAAGCCAATCGAACTAGGAAGAGGTCAAGGAAAATTGAACGTTCCATACTTGGCGTTTGCAGATGACATGGCGATTCTAGGCGACAATGAAGACACAGTAGTAAAACAAAACAAGACCCTCAAAGAATGTGCAGAGATGGTTGAGCTGCAACTTTTCTTTCAGAAGACTGAATCCATGTGTTCCAAGTTTGATATCCCGAAAATTAAAACAAATTATGTTGAAATCAACAGAGTCAAACACTTTAAGCATCTCGGTGAAATTATTGAACCGACATGACTTGAAAAAATAGCACAAAAAACAGATTGCAAAAAATCAAGAAAGCGTCCGGACTTGTTTCAAATTTGTATAACAAAAAAATCACACTACAACACTGTAATCAAACCGACAGTCACATATGCCAGTGAAACAGTCTCATTGAATCGAAAACTAGATTTACAAAAAATTAAGAGAGAGAAAGATTATCAGAAAAATTCTGGGACCACGATACATACAAGATGGATACAGAACTTCCTCGCAGATTAAAACTGTGTGCCCGACCGCGACTCGAACTCGGGACCTTTGCCTTGCGCGGGCAAGTGCTCTACCATCTGAGCTACCGAAGCACGACTCAGGCCCGCTCTCACAGCTTCACTTCTGCCAGTATCTCGTCTCCGACCTTCCAAACTTTACAGAAGCTCTCCTACGAACCTTGCAGAACTAGCACTCCTGAAAGAAAGGATATTGCGGAGACATGGCTTAGCCACAGCCTGGGGGATGTTTCCAGAATGAGATTTTCACTCTGCAGCGGAGTGTGCGCTGATATGAAACTTCCTGTAAAGTTTGGAAGGTAGGAGACGAGATACTGGCAGAAGTGAAGCTGTGAGACGGGGCTGAGTCGTGCTTCGGTAGCTCAGATGGTAGAGCACTTGCCCGCAAAAGGCAAAGGTCCCGAGTTCGAGTCTCGGTCGGGCATACGGTTTTAATCTGCCAGGAAGTTTCATATCAGCGCACACTCCGCTGCAGAGTGAAAATCTCATTCTGGAAACATCCCCCAGGCTGTGGCTAAGCCATATCTCCGCAATATCCTTTCTTTCAGGAGTGCTAGTTCTGCAAGGTTCGCAGGAGAGCTTCTGTAAAGTTTGGAATGTAGGAGGCGAGATACTGGCAGAAGTGAAGCTGTGAGACCGGGCCTGAGTCGTGCTTCGGTAGCTCAGATGGTAGAGTACTTGCCCGCGAAAGGCAAAGGTCCCGAGTTCGAGTCTCGGTCGGGCACACAGTTTTAATCCGCCAGGCAGTTTCATATCAGCGCACACTCCGCTGCAGAGTGAAATTCTCATTCTGAAGATGGAAACAGACTGCAAACTATCGAGACAACAGAAAAAGTATCAAACATCGAAATCGACATCAGAAAGAGACGAATGAAGTTCTACGGACACCTAGACAGATTATCTGGAAACAGACTAACTAAACGTCTATTGAACTATGTGACATCCCTTAAAGCATCTTGGGTAACTGAAATTAAGAAGGATTCGACAAAAACAAAAATTGACGTAACATACACATCAGACAGGGATAGATCAGATAAGTGGCAGTTTATTTCAGAGATGGAACCGAAACCATATCGACCAAAGTAGACTGAAGAACGAAAAAAGGCCTTCGGGGAGAAAATAAAGAAATATTGGGAAACTGATAAGAACCCTAAGAAAGACTGAAAATCACCTGTTTCCTGTTCTCCAGTGGGGACATTTGCTAGTAATAAATATTGTATTTTGACATATATTTTACGATACATGTACAGGGTGTCCCAGAAATGTTGCGACAAGCTTCGATGGGTTGCGGAAGCTGTCTTCAGTAACAAATTTTGGATAGGAAGATGGATTGCGGTTTCCATTCGCAGTTTATTTTTCTCCTGTATACCGAATAACACTGGAGATTTTGGTGGGTTCTCTCATAGATCCCTCTTACGAAATACTTTACCCAGTAGCTGCGAGAAAGCACCTGTCACAACCGTCTACAAGACGGGTAGCAGAAGCGATCCACAAAACTACTGTCCAGTATCACTAACATCGATTTGTTATAGAATCTTAAAACATGTACTGAGCTCAAACATAATGAGGCATCTCCAACAGAACGAATTCCTCCATGCCAACCAGCATGGATTTCGAAAACATAGATCATGTGTCACTGTACTCGCACTTTTCTCACATGACGTGCTGAAAACGGTGAATCAAGGCAGTCAGGTAGATGCAGTATTTCTCGACTTCCGAAAGGCATTTGATTCAGTATTACAGCAACGGTTGTTATCAAAAGTACGCTCATGTGATGTATGTGACGGGGTTGACGATTTCTTCGTGGGTAGGACGCAGCTTGTTACTTCTGATGGAGAGTCATAGACAAATGAAGTAATTTCGGTGTATCCCAGGGAAGCGTGTTGGGTGTATTCATGTTAATGATCTTGCGGACAATATTAGGCTTTTGACAGATGAATTACAGTCTGAACAAAGCTGTACAAATATTCAGTTGATAAGATTTCAAAGTGATGTAATGATCGGCAACTTGCTTTAAATCAAAAACGTAAAATAGTGCACTTCATGAAACGAAAAAACATAGTATCCTGTGAATATATACAGGGCGTTCAAAAAGTTTTGCACAGTCGCCTCTTGCAGGAGGAGAATGAAATTTTTTGTGAACATACTTGGAACATTTAACTATAAGCTGGTATACAAATGTATCTTCTTTTATTTACAGGTGAGCCATAATGGACCGTGGGTGATGGAGTTCCTCTTCAAGACCGGCGATGACTCTGCCACACCGATTCACCGGAAGTTGCTCCCTGTTTATGGGGAGGACACAGTGGATCGCAGCAGTATCCAGCGGTGGTTACAGAGGTTTAAAGAAGGCGATTTCTCTCTACTGGACCATCGACGGCAGTGAGTGATGTGAATAAGGAGACCATTGATCAAATCATCCAAAATGACATATGTGTGACGACACGACAGCTTGCTGAAATGTCTCGTTTGTCATTGGGTAGTGTGGTTTCACTGGTATAGTCACTAGGGTACAAAAAATCTGTGCACGTTGGGTGCCTAGATTATTGACAAGAGAAATGAAAACGATGAGGAAGAATGTGTGCGAGGGTCTCATGAAGACCTTTACTGAAGAGTGTAAATAGTGTTTTGAAGGCGTTATTGCCCAGGATGAAACATGGTTGTTTTTGTCCGAACCTGAGAGCAAAACCCAATCCGTGGAGTGGCGTCCTCGGAAGAAGAAACCAAGACTTGACGAACAACAGACCGAAAGGTGATGGCCTCCTTCTTCTGGGATCAGTGTGGTGTCATTTTCATTGGCTTTTTGGAACCTGGCTCCACAATTAACTAGGACCGTTAGTGTTTGTCACTGGAAAAGCTGAGACGTGCCATCAAGACCCACAGACCACAGCTTCAGGGTCAGCTCATCAGACTACACCATGACAATGCCAAACGCCATACTGCCCTTATGACTCAGGAGAAAATCAGGAAAATGGGTTGGAAAATTGTTCCTCATCCTCCGTACGGGCCGGATTTGGCTCTGTCTGATTTTTACCTCTTTGGTCGTCTGAAGGCCCACCTGCGCGGTAAAACATTTGATAGGGAGAAAGACCTTATTTCCTGTGTCAAGCGATGGTGCAAAAGTCAATCCCCAGAATTTTACCAAAAGTGCATTTACATCATGGAAGCCGGCCGCGGTGGTCTCGCGGTTCTAGGCGCTCTGTCAGGAACCGCGCGGCTGCTACGGTCGCAGGTTCGAATCCTGCCTCGGGCATGGATGTGTGTGATGTCCTTAGGTTAGTTAGGTTTAATTAGTTCTAAGTTCTAAGGGACTGATGACCACAGATGTTAAGTCCCATAGTGCTCAGAGCCATTTGAACATCATGGAAAGAACGTTGGGCCAGATGCGTCACAGCTGGTGGTGGCTACATTGCGTAGGCTCAATGTATATCTAAATGTTCCAAGTACGTTCACAAAAAATTTCATTCTCCTCCAGCAAAAAATTAAAAACGACTGTGCAAAACTTTTTGAACGCCCTTTTATTATTAGTGAGTCGCAATCGGAATCTGTAAACTTATACAAATATTTGGATGTAAAACTTAGTAGAGACATAAGGTGGAACGACCACATAGGCTCAGTTGTGGGTAAAGCGGGTGGTAGGCTTCGGTTTGTTGGTAAAATACTGTGGAAATGCTGTCAGTCTACAAAGGAGAATGCTTACAAATTATTCGTGCGACCCATCTTAGAATTTTGCTCAAGTGTATGATAACAATAACAGATGAAGTATGACGAACTGTACTGAGTACGATATTGCAGTGGCTGTTATTATTAAGAATTAAGATGCGAAGTTCCTTTCGATATGCGTGCATGTCCGAAGGACCAAGCACTGCGGCGACTACAGCCGTTACGAAATGCATTCGCAGTTGCGAATATGGACAACCATCAGCTGTGTAATGGAATGATGACAATGAAAATTTGTGCCGAAGCGGGACACGAACCCGCATTTACAGCTTCCCGCTAGCTTTCGCCTTACCATTTGTCAACCCGAGCGCGACAGGCATGCGTCTTCGAAGAAACTTTGAATCGTTAATTCGTAATAAAACAAGCACCGGGCAAGCGACTTTCAAGAAAAACGTCTTCCCTGTACGGGAATATGCATAACGGATGATGTACGACTCTTTCCGACATACGGAAGTTTGGGTCTGGCCGTTGAGTCGTAATCGGGTAGCCAAATTATAAGGCGACCGCTCGCGCGAAGTGGGAGATCCGGGTACGAGTGTCGTCATTCCATTATACAGCTGATGATTGATTGTCCCATATTCGCAACTGCCAATCCATTTCTTGTAATTGTACTGAGAGATCGATGTCTTACAATCTTGAGCCAAGGCTCTTAAGTTACGAGCAAGAAGCCAATGTATAAATAAAGAATGAACATGTTACCCAATACCATAAAACAAATAGAACATCACAACTACAAATGTAGAACGTGAATACAAGACAATGAAATGGCCAAATGTTAAAAACTTTATGATGAATACACTGACGAAAATTTTTATCGGAGGAAACTTATTACTGAGCTGTCCGCCCCTGGTTGCTGAGTGGTCAGCGTGACGGCATGTCATACCAGTCGGCACGGCCGGTGTGGCCGTGCGGTTCTAGGCGCTTCAGTCTGGAACCGCGTGACCGCTACGTTCGCAGGTTCGAATCCTGCCTCGGGCATAGATGCGTGTGATGTCCTTAGATTAGTTAGGTTTAATTAGTTTTAAGTTCTAGGCGACTGATGACCTCAGAAGTTAAGTCGCATAGTGCTCAGAGCCATTTGAACCACTTTGCCATGTCATACCTAACGGCCCGGATTCGATTCCCGGCTGGGTCGAAGATTTTCTCCGCTCAGGGACTGGGTGTTGTGTTGTCCTAATCTTCATCAATTCATCCCCATCGACACGCAAGTCGCCGAAGTGGCGTCAACTCAAAATACTTGCACCAGGCGAAAGGTCTACCCGACGGGAGGCCCTAGCCACACGGCATTTCCATTACTGCGCTTTTCATAAGGCCAAGTATTATTTGGTAGTCTCGGAAAGAAAGAAACACTTATCCATTAATCTCATAAATAAATAAACTCAGTAATGTCGCATAATGTTCTACAACATGAAGGAAAGTTTGTATAACAAACGCGAGCAGTGAAACTAAGTGGTCATGTTCACCACGTCAGGCATTCTACTCCACGAAGACAGTGCATATAGTCGAGAATGAAATTAGTGATTACAATCCGTCACCATTTGAAAAGAGTAGTAATGTCTTCAGTTTAAACATCATAAGGAAAAATGATCTTAATTACTTACATATTTATGCTTTTAAATTGGTTGGTTCAAATGGCTCTGAGCACTATGCGACGTAACTTCTAAGGTCATCAGTCGCCTAGAACTTAGCACTAATTAAACCTAACTAACCTAAGGACATCACACACATCCATGCCCGAGGCAGGATTCGAACCTGCGACCGTAGCGGTCGCGCCTAGAACCGCACGGCCACTCCGGCCGGCTTTTAAATTGGAATTTTGGAAATTTGTGGTAAGTTATTATGGGACCAAACTGCTGAGGTCATCGGTCCCTAAGCCTAGACTCTACTTAATCTAACTTAAACTACCTTAAGCTATGGACAACACACACACCCATACCCGGGGGAGGACTCGAACCTCCTACGGGAGAAGCCGCACGAACCGTGACAAGGTGCCTTGACCGCGCGGCTACCCCGCGACCGCTTTTAAATGTATGTTCATGAGTAGCATAAAAGGTTAAGATGTTTAATTTTAATGTTTGCTTGAAGTACATTTTACTGGCAACATGTTCGGGTAAAGGACCAGCAAATTCAGTTTGTTACTACATTTATGCCAATGTGTTGCTTACCGATCTGACTCCTGGTAATACGGCAACTGAAATCGCATAAACGATGGACAAGACATAGTTAAATAAAGCTACTGTACAAAGAAAGTGGTTCACTCACAGTGCGAAGGCCGAGGCAATACCGGCTGTGGCTAGCGCAGGCGCTAAGTGTCATAGCATTGGAGTAAGTAAGAGAGGGTATAAGATTCTCTTTTATATGCGCCTTTAGCGAAGTACTCATGGTGAGATGTCCCACACCTCATCAACGAAGGAAATGTAAGTTACATACATAACTGGCGGGAAAGCGTGCTTGAATCATATTCGACAGGTTCATTATTCAAAATTCTGCACATCTACTTCCTTTCAGCTTTTCTATGCTTTACATAAAGAGCGTGAACAGATAAGAGAATTTCCATGGTCGCTTACTTCCTTCATCCTCCCGTAACTGCACTGTTTATAGTATTTCATGTTTAACGACATCGACGAAACGTCATCCTGCCTCCTTCGTCCACACACTATTTTTGAGCATGACCGTTACGATATTTCCATGTCAAAATTTTCCAGGTGATAATTTTATATGTGACACTACTGAAATACGTCGAAGACCAAGTAAAGGTTCGAGGCAGTGATTCCTCGGCGGTTGCGGCCGCTGTGCGTGATGACCTTGAATGGTATCCTCACTTGGCTGCGCCTACTGCCTCGGGTTCCTTCGCCAGACATGGCAACGCCGCGTTCCGGTCGCAGGCAGCTGTCTCGCCGAGGGGCTGACCCGCTGTCAGCAGCAGCAGCAGATACTTTAAAATGGAAGAGAGTAGGGCCACCCCAGCGCCTCTACCCACGGCGGCACACATCTGCTCGTTGGGGCAGCTGCTGTGCATTTGCTGAACCACAAGTTCCAAGTGTCTGCGGTTTCTCACACTCTTAGCACAGCCAATGACACAGCATCAAAAATGTAGTTACAGTACTAGGCTATCGTTCGATAGTGAAGCAAGCTTTGATAAATTTGCTGATAGATCTGTGATCGGACCACCCGAATTTGGAAAGCGGGCTGCAGGACAGAGCCACAAGTGTTAGCGCGCTGCATTGCAAGCGAGCCAATATGCACTACGTAGGCCAGAGGAAGAGCAAAAGGTCCGCTCTTCTGTGGCGTGACCTAGCGTCAATTTCGTTGTAGCCTTCACCGCAAGCGATGCCACTCGCTCTCTGATGACTCTGCAACATATTCGAATAAGTCATTTTTCGAGGACGTTATAATATCTTCTATGAAATAGACTATGGGCTCTAAGTACGTGAAAAGCAATAAAGTGACGTGGAAAATTAAAGAAAACTTTGCTTGACGTGACTGTAAGAGAAAGAAATGTTGATTCTCATTTCCATCAATACTTACGGTTTTAAAAAACATTTGTTTCAGGGCTAAACATCACGAGAAAACTGAATTTCGGTTGTTAGCCTCTTCCGCTCAACTATAGAACGCGGAATTTCATAATTGGCCGGTAACCATAAACATTGTAAAGAAACTTGTCCTTCCTCGCATAAAATTTTATTGCTGTTTATGTGGCAGTGGATAAATTACGTCAGCCGTTCTGACAGTTTATGTCGTCCGACCTCTGGAAGAAGTGAATTACACAACGGGGGCACATCTGCATATGAACGTCTTTGCAATGTACAGTACGTGTGCGGTTAACGACCCTCGTTTCTACGGATACAGTTAGTGCACTGGTTGTGGTTGTGGCTCGATAAAAATTTGATGTCCCTGTTCTTTTCGGAGAGAGAGTCAGGCTCGAATCCAAGGGGATAAAAGCGTTTACATTTTTGCATACATTAGTTTCCAAACTTTAAGCACTATCTTTAGGACAATAAAGTAGTTTGAAAACTAAGAGTTCCGAGAATAACAAGGAATTCTAGAAACTGCGAGCCACACAGAAGACAGTTTACTTTTCGGTTGCTTGCATGGATGTGATAACGATCTGACACATAACTTTCCAGCCAGGTAGAGGCAAACATTCCCAAGTTCACCATACCTGTTATCAACAACAAATCCGACGTCGTCTGTAAGCACCCAGATAGAAATTTTTGGACGAAAATACACTAGCTATACAGGCAACAAACAGAGCTGAGCTCTTTCAGGATGTACTTACTGAAAGTGATATCAGTAACCATCAGGTAGTTGTAGCAACAATAACAACTAAAGTAGAAAGAAACCTAAATAAAGAAGGAAGATCTACGTAAGTTAGATAAAGAGACAGCCGTGTCACTTGTCAGAAAGGAACTCGAATCATTTACCTCTACAAAAGAGCATGTAGTAGAACTGTGGTCGATATTTAAAAGAATCGTTGACTATACACTGGATAGATATCTGTCCTCCACTTCATACAGTCACTGTAAAGAAACAGCAACTACTCATAACAGCTGTAAAACAAGGTGTAAGGCCATAGACGGACAGATGTTGAATGAAATGCATTTTGTTGTCAAGAGGGCAATGCGTGAAGCCTTCAATGATTACCGTAGCAGAATCTTCTCGAAAGATCTACATAACCCAAAGAAATACTGTCGTATCTAAAGGCTGTCAATGCTACTAAAATTGTTAGTGTCCTGGATGACACAGTAACTGAAACTGAATGTAGCAAAACAAAAGCAGAAATGCTAAACACTGTCTTTATGTCCTTACTGTTGTTGGTCAGCGAATCCTTTTCTTTTATTTTTTTTTTTTGTTTTGTGGCAAGCTCTTATGGGACCAAACTGCTGATGTCATCGGTCCCTAAGCTTGCACACTACTAACTTAAACTAACTTACGCTAAGGACAACACACACACACACACACACACACACACACACACACCCATGCCCAAGGAAGGACTCGAACCTTCGTCGGGGGGGAGCCACGCGGACCGTGACAAGGCGCCTGAGACCGCTCGGCTACCTTGCGCGGCTAGCGAATCCTTAGCTGCCGTTAATATTATATAATGATTTTTAGGCTAGGATCTTCTTTTAAAAATGAATATAGGTAATATTTGTTTCGCCAGAGGCGTTTCACCTAAACGTTGGAACATATACGGTGTTCGACCATTACGACGTACGCCGAAGAAAATGATTTATTGACAAATAATCAGTATAGATTTAGGAAATATTGTTCATGTGATACGCAGTTAGCTCTTTACTCACATGAAGTAATGAGTGCTGTCAGCGAGAGATCTCAAATTTATTCCATATTACCATATTTCCAGAAGACTTTTGCCACCGTTCCCCCAAGCGACTTCTAATCAAATAGCGTGGCTACAGAATATCGTCTCAGTTGTGCGACTGGATTAGTGATTTCGTATCAGAAGGACCACAGTTCATAGTAACTGACGGAAAGTCATCGAGTAAAGGAAAGAGAAAAAAAAAAAAAAAAAAACAGAAGTGCTATCTGGCGTTCCACAAGGAACTGCCATAGGTCCTCTTCTGTTCCTAATCTACACAAACGATTTCGGAGACAATCCGAGCAGCCCTTTCATACTGTTTGTAAATGATGCAGACATTTACCGTCTAGTAAAGTCAGCAGCAAATTTAAACTTATTGCAAAATAATTTAGACAGAATATCTAAAAAGTGTGAAAAGTGGCAGCTGGCGTTAAATAATGAAAAGTTTGAGGCCGTCTACATGAGTACTAAATGGAATTCGTTAAGGTCGGTTACACGATAAATGCCTCTCACTCTACTACATACTTAGTAATCATAATTATGAACAACTTAAATTGGGACGATCACATACATAATATTGTAAGGTAGACAAATCAAAGACGGCGTTTCATTGGCAGAACACTGAAGAAGCAACAGGTCTACTAAAGAACCGGCTACACTACACTTGTCCATTCTCCTTTAGAATATTGCTGTGCAGTATGGGACCCTTACCAGATAGGATTGACAGAGGACATCGAAAAAGTTCAAAGAAGGGCAGCTCGTTTCGTACTATGGCGAAATAGGGGGGGGGGGGAGGGGGGGGGGGAGTGTCACAGATATGATACACAAGTTGGGGTGGCAATCATTAAAACAAAGATGTTTTTCGCTGCGGCGAGATCTTTTCACGAAATTTCGTTCTCTAATGTTCTTCTCCGAATGTGAAAATGTTTTGTTGACACCCTCCTACATAGAATGAATGATCATGTTAATAAAATAAAAGACATCAAAGCTCTCACGGGAAGATGTATGTGTTCATTCTTCGCGCGCACTGTAATAAAGTGGAACGGCAGAGAAGTTGTGTGGAAGTGGTTCGATGAATCCTCTGCCAGACACTTACCTGTGAGTTGCAGACCATCCATGTAGATTTATTAGGTGTAGATTTATTAAGGCGTCATCAGTAGCCTGAAATACGAGTATGTACTGAGCAAGGTGGCGGAGTGGTTAGCACACTGGACTCGCATTTTTCGGTGAGACGACGGTTGAAGCCCAAGTCCAGCCATCCAGATTTAGGCTGTCCGTCCCTAAATCGCTTCAGGAAAGTGCCGGGATGGTTCCTTTGAAAGGGTACGGCCGATTTCCTTCCCCATCATTGACACAAACCGAGCTCGTGCTCTGTCTCTAATGACTTCGATTCGAAGAGACATTAAACCCAGTCTTCGTTCCTTCCTTCCCTCAAATTCATGTACATTTTCATTTGTATGCAGGACGTTCAAATTACATATTCTGCTAATGTTTTATTACTTACGTGTGTGTTGATATTTTTCTAGATGTGCTCTTGCTGTAATTCTGGTGTCTAACTTCTCCCAGAACCTAGTACAGAAAGGGACAAAAATATGGGAGGTATTTATAAATCAGGAGCCAAGAGGTAGATGGCATGAGTCAAGACTATTGCATTACAGATGTGTATGGTTGCATCTCTCAGGTCTTCGTTATAGCTTCTCTCACAACTGTATCCTAGTTTTTAATCAAACATGTTATGAGCGATAGAAGGTTCAAATGTGTATCTCTGTCGATTCTGAAATAGTCATATAAATCATGTGGATATACAATGATGGGAAAAAATAGTAATACCAAGAAGGTGCTGTGTGACATAAACGTAAGTTGGTAGGCGCGTTTCTACGTCTCAAAAACGATGTCTACTTGAATTTCGCGCCAGCCGCATAAGAGTGGCATTCGTAGCGTCACTATGAGGATGCAAATCAGGTCTGCTTTAAATACACGCTGTCGGGATCATGGGCGTTAGTTACCTTTGAGATTGGACGTTCTGAGTTTATGCTACTCGAGAATGCCTTTAAAGCGACACCATTGTCAACACCTACTGAGTTTGAACGACATCGTGTAATAGGACTACAAGAACACGGATGCTCCTTCTGCGATATCGTAGAAGGATTTGGCAGGAATGTAGTCACTGTACACGATTGTTGGCAGCGGTGATCACGGGAATGTACGGTCTCAAGAACACTGGCTCCGGACGGCCGGCCAGTGTGGCCGGTCGGTTCTA
The DNA here is from genome assembly GCF_021461395.2 of Schistocerca americana. Taxonomy (NCBI): domain Eukaryota; kingdom Metazoa; phylum Arthropoda; class Insecta; order Orthoptera; family Acrididae; genus Schistocerca; species Schistocerca americana. The sequence continues at coordinate 719,650,238 of NC_060122.1, read as the reverse complement.
GGCGCTTCAGTCTGCAACAGCCCGACCGCTACGGTCGCAGATTCGAATCCTGCCTCGGGCATGGATGTGTGTGGTGTCCTTACGTTAGTTAGGTTTAAGTAGTTCTAAGTTCTAGGGGACTGATGACCTCAGATGTTAAATCCCATAGTGCTCAGAGCCATTTGAACCATTTTTTGGCTCCGGACGGCTGTCTGGCACTACTGAGAGGGAAGGCCATCGTGTTCGGCGAATTGTTCTCGAGCATTGTACTGCATCCGTAGCAGTTGACACTACAGTGACACAACGAACTGTTACAAATCAGTTAGTTCAAGAACAGCTCCGAGCCAGACGCCTTCGAGTGCATACTACCGCGATTTGCTTCTTCAGTGGTGTCAAGCGAGAGCTCATTGTAGGGCAGGGTGGAGGTCTGTTGTTCCTGATGAAAGCTGATTCGGCCTCAGTGCCAGTGATGGCCGTGTGTTAGTCAGAAGGAGGCCAGTTGAGGATCTGGAACCAACCTGTCTATGTGCTAGACATGGACCTACACTTGGAGTTTTGGTCTGCGGTGCGATTTCATATGACAGCAGGAGCACTCTCGTGGCTATCCCAGACACCCTGACTACATCTACATACATACTCCAAAATCCACCATACGGTGCGTGGCGGAGGGTACCTCGTACCACAACTAGCATCTTCTCTCCCTATTCCACTCCCAAACAGAACGAGGGAAAAATGACTGCCTATATGTCTCTGTACGAGCCCTAATCTCTCTTATCTTATCTTTGTGGTCTTTCGCTAAATATAAGTTGGCGGCAGTAAAATTGTACTGCAGTCAGCCTCAAATGCTGGTTCTCTAAATTTCCTCAGTAGCGATTCACGAAAAGAACGCCTCCTTTCCTCCAGAGCCTCCCACCCGAGTTCCTGAAGCATTTCCGTAACACTCGCGTGATGATCAACCCTACCAGTAACAAATCTAGCAGCCCGCCTCTGAATTGCTTCTATGTTCTCCCTCAATCCGACCTGATAGGAATCCCAAACGCTCGAGCAGTACTCAAGGATAGGTCGTATTAGTGTTTTATAAGTGGTCTCCTTTACAGATGAACCACATTTTCCCAGAATTCTACCAAAGAACCGAAGACGACTATCCGCCTTCCCCACAACTACCATTACATGCTTGTCCCACTTCATATCGCTCTGCAATGTTACGCCCAAATATTTAATCGACGTGACTGTGTCAAGCGCTACACTATTCAAATATTACGGGATTCTTTTTCCTATTGATCTGCATTAATTTACATTTATCTATATTTAGAGTTAGCTGCCATTCTTTACACCAATCACAAATCCTGTCCAAGTCATCTTGTATCCTCCTACAGTCATTCAACGATGACACCTTTGTACGTCAATTTGGCGTTTCGACCTGCTGTGCTGTCATTAATGAATAGCATTCCAGGGATTGTTTTCCAGCATGATAGCGCTCGCCCGCCATAGTCTACAGAGTATCGACATGTTGCCTTGACCTGCTCGATCGCCAGATCTGTCTCAAATCGAGCGCATATGGCGCACCATCTGATGAGAAGTACAGCGTCGTCGACAAACATCATTAACCGTCCCTGTATTGACTCACGAAATGCAACAGGCATGGAATTCCATCCCAGAAACTGACACGCGACGCCCGTACAACACAACGCATGCACGTTTGCATGCTTGCGTTCAACATTCTGGCGGTTACACCGGTTGTTCATGCACCAGCATTGCACCTGTTGTTCATGTACCAGCATTGCACATTCGCGATGGCTTATCTCGTGCTTACATTAACCTGTGATCATGCAGTGTTAATCACTTAAATATGTTACCTAGACAAATGTATTCCCGAAATTTCGTGACTCTACTTTAATTACTCTTTGGTGTTGTGATTTTTTCTCCGCCAATATATCAGATGGAGCAAGGTTTTCCGTTTCATGAACCTGTCGTCACCCCACATATCACGTTTTCTCTTTTTTTCACATCTATTACGGCTAAACCGTTCAAATTGTCGTCCGCGCTCCGCATGTTCGAAGCACAAATCTATTCTTGTTGAAGCGTTCTTGGACTGTGCGAAGGCAAAGGCGATTTGTGCACGCTTGCAAGAAAGGTTGATCGTGCATGACCTGTTAAGCTCTCATTTACGTTAATGGCCGCCAGCCGTCTGTAGACTCAATGAACAGCCGGCCTCGATTAGCATTTGCGCTTCACCTTCGCTTCTCATTTGAGTCGGGACTAGTTCGCTGCTGCGTATGAAATGAGCCAAGCAAACTCCCGTTGACAGATCAGTAACCGCAGCGAAATATCCTCAAAGGTACACTAACTCAAACAAAAGGTCAATTTACTGGTATATCAGTTATCTGTGAAGTCTTCGAGATAAAAATGAAAGTTGGACAAGGGAATAAATTCTCAATCATTCTCTTCACTAGGTGTTACAAGGGGACCCTCCATACTGTAAATCACGCATTTTGATGCGCTTCAAACATGTTGTAGAGGCACTTACCCTGAGTAGCTGGCTGTCCGGTTTTTTTAGCGACGGGCCTTGGTTTATGAGAAAATCGATTTTGAAGTTCATTGCGCGCTTTGTATATCCGTAACATTATATGTATATATCGAGCAAGATAGCATAAAGCAGAGGTAAAGGCTCACGGCTACCACGCTGGAGGTACCGTTTTCGATTCTTGTTCGCGTAGTTTCGTTTTTTTTTTTTTTTTAATTCGACCGAACTTTCCAATTTTATTTCAAAGAATATCAACAAACAGTGTTAGGTGTTCGAAATTATAAAGATATATTCAGTTATTAATTTTTTCTGTCATACAATATTACTAAATCTTATTTTTCATCGTCCACTTTGCTTGATGTGCCAGAACAATATTGTGGGTGATACTTATCATAGAAACAACCGAAGCACAAATTTTCGTAGCACCACGCGCATTTTAGAAAGCAGCCGTCTTGCAGCCGTACGGTTTCTTCATGAGCGATACAGGGAAACACAATTCTTTTGCACTCAAAAAGATTTCTCTTTGATCTGCTAATTTCTATGCGAACCATGCGTATCTAATCGTGCTTTCAAAATTAGGTACGCTGAATTGATGTGGGATTAGCGAATGTAATTTTATCGAATCTTCCCTAGAAGCGATCTCTCTGTTGTCTTTCGTCGAGTCGGGAGCATTCTGAATAATTTTCGTGACGATTTTCACCTGTCGGTAAAAATAAACATCGCAGGGCTGACAATAAGGAGTGCACTTTGGTGAGACCACTTTTAGGGTGCAGGTGCTCGCTTTCCATTCATCAGTGAATATCGTATAAAGTTGAATCGGTTTGCCCTCCCCACGAATCGATAATGTACAAAAAAATTTTCTGTACCACGTACGGAAGTGTTACAGAACGCAAAAATTCTTCGTACACCAGTTTCGTGAACTTCGCGGATTTCGTGAAGGACATGACTACATTTCTGTACTTCCCAGTTAATTCGTCTACTCGTTTTTGAACGTTAGGACCAAATTTTCCGGACGGTTCTTGCATACATAAAAAAACATATGGGAGCAGGATTCGAACACGGTACCTCCAGTGCGGTAGCTGTGAACCTTTACCACAGCGCTACGCTGACTTGCTCCGAATATTTGTAACGTTACGGGTATACAAAGCACGCAATGAACTACGAAATCGATTTTCTCAAAAACTAAGGCCCGTCGCTAAAAAATCGGATAGCCAGGTACTCAGGGCAAGTGCCTCTACAACATATTTGATGCGCATCAGAATCCGTGATTTACTGTATGGAGGATCCCCTTGTTAGTAAAGATTGTCAGAATGAGAAAAAGACGCCAGAAAAAGATGTCGAAAATACTCATACATACCATTTCAGATCACTCTAACTCAGATTTTACGGATCACCTGCCGTCATTAAATATGGATGACAGTTTTTTGGCTGTGTGCCCGTGCTTGCATAAAATCTACATCTACATCTACATGATTGTTCTGCAATTCACATTTAAGTGCTTGGCAGAGGGTTCATCGAACCACAATCACACTATCTCTCTACCATTCCACTCCCGAATAGCGCGCGGGAAAAACGAACACCTAAACCTTTCTGTTCGAGCTCTGATTTCTCTTATTTTATTTTGATGATCATTCCTACCTATGTAGGTTGGGCTCAACAAAATATTTTCGCATTCGGAAGAGAAAAGTTGGTGACTGAAATTTCGTAAATAGATCTCGCCGCGACGAAAAACGTCTTTGCTTTAGTGACTTCCGTCCCAACTCGCGTATCATATCTGCCACACTCTCTCCCCTATTACGTGATAATACAAAACGAGCTGCCTTTTTTGCACCCTTTCGATGTCCTCCGTCAATCCCACCTGGTAAGGATCGCACACCGCGCAGCAATATTCTAACAGAGGACGACCGAGTGTTGTGTAAGCTGTCTCTTTAGTGGACTTGTTGCATCTTCTAAGTGTCCTGCCAATGAAACGCAACCTTTGGCTCGCCTTCCCCACAATATTATCTATGTGGTCTTTCCAACTGAAGTTGTTCGTAATTTTAACACCCAGGTACTTAGTTGAATTGACAGCCTTGAGAATTGTACTATTTATCGAGTAATCGAATTCCAACGGATTTATTTTGGAACTCATGTGGATCACCTCACACTTTTCGTTATTTAGCGTCAACTGCCACCTGCCACACCATACAGCAATCTTTTCTACAACGCTTTGCAACTGATACTGGTCTTCGGATGACCTTAATAGACGGTAAATTACAGCATCATCTGCGAACAACCTAAGAGAACTGCTCAGATTGTCACCCAGGTCATTTACACAGATCAGGAACAGCAGAGGTCCCAGGACGCTTCCCTGGGGAACACCTGATATCACTTCAGTTTTACTCGATGATTTGCCTTCTATTACTACGACCTTCCTGACAGGAAATCACAAATCCAGTCGCACAACTGAGACGATACCCCGTAGGCCCGCAGCATGATTAGAAGTCGCTTGTGAGGAACGGTGTCAAAAGCTTTCCGGAAATCTAGAAATACGGAATCAACTTGAGATCCCCTGTCGATAGCGGCTATTACTTCGTGCAAATAAAGAGCTAGCTGCGTTGCACAAGAACGACGTTTTCTGAAACCATGCTGATAAATATTATTTATACGATCCCCCAACCACCGAAACACGGTTACGAGCTTGTGTAAGTTACAGCGCAGTTTTAGAATGCTCATTGCCGCCGCTGATCTGTAGTTAATAAAACGCGACTTTGTTATTGTAGTGGGCTTGATCAACTTTCTGAGATGATTACTTGTTTGTACTTTCTGATGCCAGTCACTTTTATTTGTTTGTGTCTTGTCGTTCATTAGGATTGACATCACGGCAATTTTGGCGTTCCAAAGCTTCATTTGCGTTACTGGTGCATGTGCGGAGTTCTAAGACGTTATACTATTGGACTTTACACTTTGGCACTGAATTTCATCGTAGTTCACTGCACAGATTTTTCTGCACCCACGTAAATACTACATGTTAGTGTTTACCTGTGTGTTCAAAAATTTCCTCATCTTGAAAGTACCAAGGGAGAGCCGAGCTTAACCTCCACAGAGACAGTCACGAACCTCGCTGACGAACAGGAGCAGAAGTGTGGGGCGTGGACCAACTAATCGATTGGTTTCGAGCTGTCAGTGGTAAGCATATTAACCAAAGGTCGAGGAATGTGACAGAAGCATCTTGGCTGCTTTTGGTGCAATCAAGCGTTAATCTAACAAATAATCAAGGCATCTTGGGTATGTCATTGTATACCTCGTTTTTAAGTCGGTGGGAGTTTTATTTTGATTATGTAAGTCAAGAGCGTGAAATGTCAGATCCCTTAATCGGGCAGGTAGGTTAGAAAATTTAAAAAGGGAAATGGATAGGTTAAAGTTGGATATATTGGGAATTAGTGAAGTTCGGCGGCAGGAGGAACAAGACGTTTGGTCAGGTGATTACAGGGTTATAAATACAAAATCAAATAGCGGTAATGCAGGAGTAGGTTTAATAATGAATAAAACAACAGGAATGCGGGTAAGCTACTACAAACAGCACAGCGAACGCATTGTTGTGGCCAAGATAGACACGAAGCCCACGCCTACGACAGTAGTACAAGTCTATATGCCAACTAGCTCTGCAGATGACGAAGAAATTGGATGAAATAAATGAAATTATTCAGATAGTGAAGTTAGACGAAAATTTAATAGTCATGGGTGACTGGAATTCGGTAGCAGGAAAAGGGAGAGAAGGAAACGTAGTAGGTGAATATGGATTGGGGATAAGAAATGAAAGAGGAAGCCGCCTGGTAGAATTTTGCGCAGACCATAACTTAATCATAGCTAACACTTGGTTCAAGAATCATCAAAGAAGGTTGTATACATGGAAGAACCCTGGAGATACTAAAAGGTATCAGATAGATTATATAATGGTAAGACAGAGATTTAGGAACCAGGTTTTAAATTGTAAGACATTTCCAGGGGCAGATGTGGACTCTGACCACAATGTATTGGTTATGAACAGTAGATTAAAACTGAAGAAACTGCGAAAAGATGGGTTCAAAATGGTTCAAATGGCTCTGAGCACTATGGGACTCAACTGCCGAGGTCATTAGTCCCCTAGAACTTAGAACTAGTTAAACCTAACTAACCTAAGGACATCACAAACATCCATGCCCGAGGCAGGATTCTAACCTGCGACCGTAGCGGTCTTGCGGTTCCAGACTGCAGCGCGAAAAGATGGGAATTTAAGGAGATGGGACCAGGATAAACTGACTAAACCAGAGGTTGTACAGAATTTCAGGGAGAGCATACGGGAACAATTGACAAGAATGGGGGAAAGAAATACAGTAGAAGAAGAATGGGTAGCTTTGAGGGATGAAGTAGTGAAGGCAGCAGAGGATCAAGTAGGTAAAAAGACGAGCGCTAATAGAAATCCTTGAGTGACAGAAGAAATACTGAATTTAATTGACGAAAAGAGAAAATATAAAAATGCAGTAAATGAAGCAGGCAAAAAGGAACACAAACGTCTCAAAGATGAGATCGACAGGAAGTGCAAAATGGCTAAGCAGGCATGGCTAGAGGACAAATGTAAGGATATAGAGGCTTATCTCACTAGATATAAGGTAGATACTGCCTACAGGAAAATTAAAGAGACCTTTGGAGAAAAGAGAACCACCTGTATGAATATCAAGAGCTCAGATGGAAACCCAGTTCTAAGCAAAGAAGGGAAAGCAGGAAGGAGGAAAGAGTATATAGAGGGTCTATACAAGGGCGATGTACTTGAGGATGATATTATGGAAATGGAAGAGGATGTAGATGAAGATCAAATGGGAGATATGATACTGCGTGAAGAGTTTGACAGAGTGCTGAAAGACCTGAGTCGAAACAAGGCCCCGGGAGTAGACAACATTCCATTAGAACTACTGACGGCCTTGGGAGAGCCAGTCCTGACAAAACTCTACCATCTGGTGAGCAAATTGTATGAGACAGGCGAAATACCCTCAGATTTCAAGAAGAATATAATAATTCCAATCCCAAAGAAAGCAGGCGTTGACAGATGTGAAAATTACCGAACTATCAGTTTAATAAGTCACGGCTGCAAAATACTAACGCAAATTCTTTACAGACGAATGGAAAAACTGGTAGAAGCCGACCTTGGGGAAGATCAGTTTGGATTCCGTAGAAATATGGGGACACGTGAGGCAATACTGACCCAACGACTTATTTTAGAAGCTAGATTAAGAAAAGGCAAACCTACGTTTCTAGCATTTGTAGACTTAGAGAAAGCTTTTGACAATGTTGACTGGAATACTCTCTTTCAAATTCTGAAGGTGGCAGGGGTAAAATACAGGGAGCGAAAGGCTATTTACAATTTGTACAGAAACCAGATGGCAGTTATAAGAGTCGAGGGACATGAAAGGGAATCAGTGGTTGGGAAGGGAGTGAGACAGGGTTGTAGCCTCTCCCCGATGTTATTCAATCTCTATATTGAGCAAGCAGTGAAGGAAAGAAAAGAAAAATTCGGAGTAGGCATTAAAATCCATGGAGAAGAAATAAAAACTTTGAGGTTTGCCGATGACGTTGTAATTCTGTCAGAGACACCAAAGGACTTGGAAGAGCAGTTGAACGAAATGGACAGTGTCTTGAAGAAGGAGGGTATGAGATGAACATCAACAAAAGCAAAACGAGGATAATGGAATGTAGTCGAATTAAGTCGGGTGATGATGGAATTAGATTAGGAAATGAGACACTTAAAGTAGTCAGGAGTTTTGCTATTTAAGGAGCAAAATAACTGATGATGGTCGAAGTAGAGAGGATATAAATTGTAGACTGGCAATGGCAAGGAAAGCGTTTCTGAAGAAGAGAAATTTGTTAACATCGAGTATTGATTTAACGGTCATGAAGTCGTTTCTGAAAGTATTTGTATGGAGTGTAGCCATGTATGGAAATGAAACATGGACGATAAATAGTTCGGACAAGAAGAGAATAGAAGCTTTCGAAATGTGATGCTACAGAAGAATGCTGAAGATTAGATGGGTAGATCACATAACGAATGAGGAGGTGCTGAATTGGATTGGGGAGAAGAGGAGTTTGTGGCTCAACTTGTCTAGAAGAAGGGATCGGTTGGTCGGACATGTTCTGAGGCATCAGGGGATCACAAATTTAGTATTGGAGGGCAGCGTGGAGGGTAAAAATCGTAGAGGGAGACCAAGAGATGAATACACTAAGCAGATTCAGAAGGATGTAGGTTGCAGTAGGTACTGGGAGATGAAGCTTGCACAGGATAGAGTAGCGTGGAGAGATGCATCAAACCAGTGTCAGGACTGAAGACCACAACAACAACAACAACAACAACAACAACAAGTCAAGAAATCTGATTATCATTTGTTTTCACATCCTATGACTGACGGACATGTAGCACATTAACCTGTCAGGCTTCTATAAGTACATCTGCTTATACATCAATGTTCTGGAAACACACTGTCAAGTGGATAGTGGAGTGTACTTCCCATTGCAAGACATCGCACCCTGTTCCATTTGCTTATAGAGCACGACTGCTTAGAAACCTCTCTGGGCATTGTAATTAGACTAACGTTGTCTCTGCTGCCCGTGAGGGACTGATACGTAGCGTGTTGTACTACATTCCTAGATTCTGTACTTAAAGCTGATTCATGAATATCTGAAAGTAGTCTTTCGCGGGTCACACGAGGACTGTCTTCAGGCGTCCATCAGTTCAAGATTTTAGCATGTCCATGACGTTTTTCAGTGATCACACAAACCCTTGAACATTCCTGACGCCCTTCTTCGTATACACTCAATATCCTCTGTTTGTCCTATTTGGTATGAGCTCCACAGACTTGAGCCCACCCATCTGCACAGTCCTTCCCCTTTTCGCGATGACGTCTGCGACGGTATGTCGTTACAAGGGATCCGGGTTGTCAGTCTTTGTATTGAGTCAGTCACACTGTATTTTTCATTCTGTCTTTTATTTCGGAACTTTTCTACATCTACAACCATACCATAGCGAGTACAAGTGAAAGTGTGCCACTCCCTCAGTAGTCCTGTTCCGCCACCAGATTTTCGTTTGTGACCCATGGAAGTACTTGTTAGTACGGCGTACGAACTCATTCTACATCTATATCTACACTCTGCAAACCACTGTGAAGCGCATGGAAGAGGGTACGTCCCATTGTACCAGCTATTAGGCCTTTTTCCCGTTCTATTGACGTATGGAGCGCGGGAAGAATAATTGTTTGAATGCCTTTGTGCGTGCCGCAATTAGTCTGAGCTTGTCTTCACGAAGCGATATCTAGGGGTTGTAGTATATTCCTAGCCATGATTCAAAGCCGGTTCCTGAAAATTTGGAAGTAGGCTTTCTCGGGATTCTACCAGTTCAGTTCTTTCAACATTTCTGTGACACTCGCCCGCATGTCACACCAACCCACGACCATTCATGTTGCCCTTGTCTATATAATTTCAATATTCCATGTTAGTCCTATCTGGTATGGGTCACACACACTTGAGCAAAATTCTAGAATGGGTCACAGGAGCGATTTGTAGATTGATTCCCTTTCCCTAGTATTCTATTAATAAACCGAAGTGTGGTATCTGTTTTACCCACGACTGAGTCTATGTGATCGTTCCATTTCATGTCCCTACAAAGTGTCACGCTCTGGTAATCGTATGAGGTAACCGATTCCATTCATTTTAATCCTGTGTCATACTCTGCAAACAACTGTGAAGTGTATGCCAGAGGGTAGTTCCCATAATACCAGTTTTTAGGACTGCTTTCTCTTCCATATACATATTAAGAACTCCTAGAATGATTAAATGCAAGACAGACAATATATAAAACCACCTCGTACAATTGCCACGGTTAGCCAGCCATTACCATGCGAAAATGTATCGTTCAGATCAATACTGAAGTTCAGTCTACATCCACAGAAGACAGCGGGTCCATCTAGTAGTGAATGTGCAGCGACAGATTTTATAGTATTCTTCTTCTTGTCGGCAGCAGATGTTGTCATTTCAACGTCTTCTATTGTTTTATATATTGTCTGTCTTGCACGACGGTATCTTCTGTAGGGCATCTTGGCAGCCCTACAGAAGATACCGTCGTGCAAGACAGACAATATATAAAACAATAGAAGACGTTGAAATGACAACATCTGCTGCCGACAAGAAGAAGAATACTATAAAATCTCTCGCTGCACATTCACTACTAGATGCCGCTGTCTTCTGTGCCTAGAATGATTAAATGCCTCTGTGCGTTCTGTAATAAGTCTAATCTTATCCTCAAGACCCCTATGGGAACAATTCATATGGGACTGTTGCATGTTCCTAGATTCTCGAAATTACTATGTAGGCTTTCTAGGGATAATTTGCGTCTATGATCAAGCGTTTGCCACATAACTTCTTCAGTATGCCAATGACGCTCTCCCATGGATCAAACACACCTGTGACCGTTCATGCTGCCCTTCTTCGTATACGTTCAATATCCCCTGTTAGTCCTGTTTGCTACAAGTCCCACGCACTTGAGCAAAACTACAAGTCGAATACGAGTTTTTGGTAAGCAGTCTCCTTTGTAGACTGTTTGCGTGTTGTCAGTATCCTACTAATGCATCAAGTTTTCCACCTGCTTTACCCACAACTGATCCTATGAGATCATTATGTTTCATATCCCCTGATGTTACACCCGGGTATTTCGATGAGTTGACTGATTCCAGTTACGACTTATTGATATTGTCAGATGAATTCGCAACTGCGAATAATGACTACCGTCAGCTGTAGAATGGAATGACGACAATGAACATTTGTGCCGGACCGGGATTCGAACCCGGATTTCCCGGTCGCCTTACCATTTGGATATTCGTGCACGACTCACGGCCAGATCCAAACTTCTATATGCCGTCAGCCTTACTTCTACACTCTGGGTGTTTTATTATGAGTTTTTGTTCTTTCTGCAAAAGGACACTCGCATTTCATGCTCCACAAATATATTTATCTTCTACTGTACAGGCGTTTCGGTCAAGCTAGTTGTGGAAGTGCATAATCTGCGTCGTTTTTTGCTTGAAACAAAAGCTCAGCCGACGTCGCAGAAAGCTTTCCAATTGTTGCAGCTACGATCCGTTAGCAGGTTAGGATAACAGTCCTTGTTCCGCTTGGCTGCCCTCTGCGTGACGGACCAGCTTCCGGCTTCTCAGGCAACGACCGACCGGCGCTGAATCGAGAACACCGCCAACTTTGAAGCGTTCGCTCACCACGAACACTGGGTACTAGGAGTATCCCATTCTATAAGTGCCACGGTTGATCAAGAAACTTCACAGGGGAGGGAAGTCGTAGCGAGTAACATCGTTCTATTCAGGGGACTGAAGACAAAGAAGACATAACTTTCCGTTCTTTTTAGATTGACTATTTAAACGACAAAATTAAATCATTTGGTGAGATCGAGTCAGTGTTTTAGTCACAGATCCGTAAGATGTAACGGATGTTAATCGAACTGTGTACTGTGTCTGACTGGTCCTGAAAGGACTACCCGTACGTTTCGTTGCATGTCATCTGTTGCTGTGTAGTAGCTCGCGTTTCGAAAAAGTAGCCGGTATTGTGCTGTCGCTGCAGGGAGGCCCGATCATAGTTCCACAATCTTCGGCAAGGCCCCATCCACAGCAGTCCTCTCTAACAACAAAGGTCTAATGTTTAATAAAAATGTCATAGATGTTCAAGACTATCGATTGCTTATCATCCAATGATGTGGGCAATAGTACATAGGTAAATGATTGAAGAAATTTTGTGACCCTTAAACTGGGAAAAAACGAAAAAAAACCGAGTCAATGGGACATGTCTGAACCACCTTCATTTTGAAAGTGTAAAGAATGTGTAACCTCCTTACTATATTTTGTTTCTATCAAAATTTCCACTTACCTCGCGTCTTGGCACCATTGTTGTAGATTTCTCGAAAGCGCAACAGTAAACAGCAAGCAGGCAGCGGCAAAGTTAGATTTCTATTTCTCAATAAAATTTCCAAACTATACTCACCTCCTTTTCCATACCACATGGTACAATGTGGTAATGCGAAATGATTTTAGAATGAAGTATGCATTCAAAAAGACAGAGTAAAACTTCGCCTGATCTTCACACATAACATAGGTCTGAACAATGCTATGTTTAATTAAGTGAGCAATGATTTAAAGAGGGTACAATGTTAACAGAGAATTTCTATAAAAATCAAACAGCTTAATGTTAAGCATGTTAAAAGGATGACTCAGCGGAAGCCTTTCTCTTGGCTCTGAGCAAGTTAACTAGATGACAATAATTACAGTGACAAACTAGCTGCGCAGTGCTGAAGTCTTACTTCAGACTTCTTCTCTTCAAAAATAATGACATTATTCACGATATATTTTATCTTCGATTTCTAATATATGCATCTTATTCATCCTCGCCGTCCTTCACAATCAGACTTCCTTCATCTAACAGATACTATCACAAGTCCGCACAGCACTACTAAATACGCCAGTCATCTACCAAACTGCAACCAAGAATGTAGCAGATTGCGCAGGGGCGAAGACTGTGCTACGACAAGACCAAAGATCGTATAACAGTGACGTAACTTGCTTTCTCTCTGACGTGCACATCGGTAACATGCAAAAACCAAACTGACATGACCACCTTACAAGTGTAATGTATCTCGACTCAGGGAAAAGTAACACCACTAGCAAGCTTCCCTTACAATACCGAAGACCAGACAGTATTCGTCGTCAACAGTCGCGATTGGTTAACGGCAATAGACTTATCACAGAACAATAAATGTCGGTCGCCAATTTATCGCTGAACAGCTAGGAAGACCGATGAACTATCACACGAACCAGAACCACCTCTTCGCTATAGGGACAGAAAAGACACCACCCAACACCTGTGGCCGGCCGAGGTGGCCGAGCTGTTCTAGGCGCTACAGTCTGGAACCGCGCGACGGCTACGGTCGCAGGTTCGAATCCTGCCTCGGGCATGGATGTGTGTCATGTCCTTGGGTTAGTTAGGTTTAAGTAGTTCTAAGTTCTAGGGGACTGATGACCACAGATGTTAAGTCCCATAGTGCTCAGAGCCATTTGAACCATTTTTTGTTTATACATTCTCTCGTTTCTGTTCAGAGGACTTTTCTTGCTTCTCTAGCTGTTTCCATGTATCCCAACTTCGTTCTTTTATCTTGTTCGTTTGTCAGCCATAACATTTCAGCCGCTTTTCTCTTGTTGACTGCATCTCTACACCTACCAACTAGACGAAAAATATACCTGAGTGTTGCATTGGAAAGGAAAAGAAATATCTAGCATCGTGGCGATGAAAAGTGCAATGCTAATAATCCACCCTATTTATCAGATTTGGTACCTTTTGACTGTCACTTACGGGTATCGAGAAATACGTGACTAGAACACGTTTTGAGGACAACAAAGAGGCTACGGTAGCAGCAGGTGATGTTGAATGGGAAACAGATCGGAATCATTAGTAAGTTACGTTATGACTGTAACGAAGTATTTTACCTGAGCGACGTCATCTGTGAAAAATGCGCAACTTCATCAGGCAGACCTGTTAGAAATTTCCTACTGTTTACTTAAAATCTTCGATAATCTTACGCTGTCCGCAAGTAAGGTCTGAGTGCAGAATACACTGCTTTTCACGGCTGGCGAGATGGTAAAAAGATGAAGATAAAGAATGATAGGCAGAACGAGGTGTACCTACAGCTGACGATAGGTGCTGTGGTGACTAAGCGATGGCTGACGTCACGTCGCGTCGATCACGCAACATAGGCGTCCGGCGTGACGCGCTCACAGTCTTCTTCATACGAAATCAGCGACTGTGCAGAGATTTCGAGCTAGACGAAATCCTGATCACACCTGGCGATAACTCTTTTTTCCTCTCACTGCTCTTCTCTGTACCAACTGTATATTTTGCTCCTAGAACCAACAAAAGTAACGTATAGTGCGAACTACTTAGAAATAACACTCCTTGCGTTACAATACAGTAGAAGTACGAAATGAATGCAAGGAATTGAACTTATATTAACGTGGAGCTGGGTGCAAAGCCCCATCCAATTATTCAGATTCAGCTTTTACGTAATCTCCGTGAATCACTTACTAGGAATCGCTGAGTGATTTCTTGAAAAGGTCATAGAAAATTTCAGCCCAAGAGCTGTCATGTCCGAACTTGGTCTTCGTCTCTTATCGTTGTGCATGGTTCCATCAGATTGCTCGAGGCGCGTTGTGCCTTCGGAATGGCCATAAACACTTCGTCTCTCCATCTTAGTACGACATTCCGTACAGTAACTAATGACCTCAAGGTACATCAGATAATGGAACCTGAAACAAGAAGTGGATACGTTATCTTCTAATTGGCTGTTAGCGTAAGAAACCCAGTAGAACTGCTTTTCAGTTCAATGCTTACGTACTTCTATAGAAGCGTTCATCACTATCGAAGAAGCATTCCTAATACCTGTTTTTGGATACTGAACATATAATATATCTCACAATGACAACTTCTACCATCCTCCCAGATTAACGGATCCTCTCAGATACAGCAAAGGAATAACAGGACTCCCATTGGAGTGTCCACGTAGCATCAGCTATATAAGTTGTTTGTCCGTTTACGATTTTTTTTAGAAAAAGTTTCCATGTATATCTAGTTACACAGAACACAAGAAACCACATTCATACATATCTAAATGTAAATAAAAGTTTCGATCTGACCAACTTAGTTTTTTATCAAATCAGGCGCCACAACAACTGACCATCCAACAGAAAATACCGTTTTTATATGTCATAGGATACTCTAACTGGAATCATTTAAAGAAGCAAGACACTAAAATATTTGTGCCTGGAAAAGAAAGAACCTCTGCTGCGAATGTTTCGCGCATAGCTTCGAACCACACAGCACTTTTTCCACATCGTCGCTGACCTGTTCACAGTTCTGTTTTCATGCAGAACTCAAGTAGCGATCATATTTCAGTGACAAAATTTTCCCTTCCTGTCGACCCTCCAAAAAAAATATCTGCACGTCAGACGTTGCAATAACTTGCTCCGGCTCAAATCCTTGATTTGACCGGAAGCTGTCGCCTCCCAGTCCAACATGTTGTCCCTGACATTACATAATTGCAGACGGATATTACATCACTTGTGAGGTACTTTAAAACTATTCACAAAATAATTTTTAAAACGATGCGTTTTAGTTGATGTGTTCTATTTTACGACTGCAATTTTGGCATTATGCTATTTTCAAGCGTCTACAAAACGATACAACGTAACGAGGAGAATGTAAAGTGGGATTAACGGTACATACAACCAATTTTGTGGATTTTGACACTCGCATACTTTCAAGATTTTGACGTGTATGTTCACGTAAGCAGAGATAACAACGTAATACGCACATTGAAGAACAAACAACTAGTCAGCGATACTAGCCAGTATTCCATTTTATTTACTATAGTTTGGAGTGGACTGTATGTATCAGATTGACACAATTGAAAGTGTGCACTTATAAAACATTAGAGTAAGTGCCTAAAACAATCGAGAAAATTTTTATTTTTGAGGTCTTTTTGTTTACTGAGTACATATAGTGGTTGTTCTTTGAAGACGCTATAAATTACAATTTCTTCTAGATTGTCTATTAATCTGCTTTTCTCTACTCTAAGTAGTGCCTTGAAAGATTCCTCGATGCTGCTGAGGTTATGATTGTAGTTCCACAGCTGTGCACTAAATGAAGATTTACAGTTCTCGCTTATGTTTGTGCGCCCTCTGAGTGGCCGGGAAACAGCGACCCATTTGCCCCCTACAGAAACTTTGACATTCACCGCATATGATTTTATAAGTCCCTGAGTGTGTAAACAGTTTTCTTTTGTCGGTGGCGTGTTTTGAGTATTGTCCATAACTTGTCGTGCGGAATCCGATTCGCATATTAGTTTTACGAAAGTTATCGACTGTACAATCCATTCAAAATTTCAGAACATAAAATGGAATGTTATCGCTGACTAGTTCTTTGATGTGCGTATTACATTGTTATCTCTGTCCAACGTAAACCTATATTTCAAAATCTTGTAGGTATATTAATGTCAACAAACCACAAAATTATTGTACCTATCGTTACTCCCACTTTACAATGTTCTCATTACGTTGAATTATGTTTTGTAGACGCTTGAAAATGACATAATGCCGAAGTTGCAAAAGTAACATAAAACATTAACAGCTGAAGAAGAATGGCTAGCTTTGAGGTATGAAGTAGTGAAGGCAGCAGAGGATCAAGTAGGTAAAAAGACGAGGGCCAGAAGAACTCCTTGGGTAACAGAAGAGATATTGAATGATGAAAGGAGAAAATACAAAAATGCTGTAAATGAAGCAGGCAAAAAAAATACAAGCGTCTCAAAAATGAGATCGACAGGAAGTGAAAATGGCTAGGCAGGGATGGCTGGAGGACAAATGTAAGGATGTAGAGGCGCATATCACTAGGGGTAAGATAGATACTGCCTACAGGAAAATTAAAGAGATCTTTGGAGAAAAGAGAACGACTTGCATGAATATCAAGAGCTCAGATGGATATCCAGTAATAAGCAAAGAAGGGAAAGCAGAAAGCGGTAGGAGTATATAGAGGGTTTGTACTCGGGCGATGTTTTTGACGACAATATTATAGAAATGGAAGACAATGTAGATGAAGATGAAGTAGGAGATATGATACTGCGTGAAGAGTTTGAAAGAGTACTAAAAGACCTAAGTCGAAACAAGGCCCCGGGAGTAGACAACATTCCATTAGAACTACTGACGGCCTTGGGAGAGCCAGTCCTGACAAAACTCTACCATCTGGTGAGCAAGATGTATGAGACAGGCGAAATACCCTCACACTTCAAGAATATGGCTCTGAGCACTATGGGACTTAACATCTGAGGTCATCAGTCCCCTAGAACTTAGAACGACTTTAACCTAACTAACCTAAGGACATCACACACATCCATGCCCGAGGCAGGATTCGAACCTGCGACCGTAGCGGTCGCGAGGTTCCAGACTGAAGCGCCTAGAACCGCTCGGCCACGATGGCCGGCACTTCAAGAAGAATATAATAATTCCAATCCCAAAGAAAGCAGGTGTTGACAGATGTTAAAATTACGGAAGTATCAGTTTAATAAGTCACGGCTGCAAAATACTAACACGAATTCTTTACAGGCGAATGGAAAAACTGGTAGAAGCCAACCTCGGGGAAGCTCAGTTTGGATTCCGTAGAAATGTTGGAACACGTGGGGCAATACTGACCCTACGACTTATCTTAGAAAATACATTAAGGAAAGGCAAACCTACGTTTCTAGCATTTGTAGACTTAGAGAAAGCTTTTGACAGTGTTTACTGGAATACTCTCTTTCAAATTCTGAAGATGGCAATGGTAAAATACACGGAGTGAAAAGCTATTTACAATTTGTACAGAAACCAGGCGGCAGTTATAAGAGTCGAGGCACATGAAAGGGAAGCAGTGGTTGGGTAGGGAGTGAGACAAGGTTGTAGCCTATCCCCGATGTTATTCAATCTGTATATTGAGCAAGCAGGAAAGGAAACAAAACAAAAACTCGGAGTAGGAATTAAAATCCGCGGAGAAGAAATAAAAACTTTGAGGTTCGCCGATGAGATTGTAATTCTGTCAGAGACACCAAAGGACCTGGACGAACAGTTGAACGGAATGGACAGTGTCTTGAAAGGAGGATATAAGATTAACATAAACAGAAGCAAAACGAGGATAATGGAATGGTCGAATTAAGTCGGGTGATGCTGAGGGAATTAGATTAGGAAATGAGACACTTAAAGTAGTAAAGGAGTTTTGCTATTTGGGGAGCAAAATAACTGATGATGGTCGAAGTAGAGAGGATATAAAATGTAGATTGGCAATGGCAAGGAAAGCGTATCTGAAGAAGAGAAATTTGTTAACATCGAGTATTGATTTAAGTGTCAGGAAGTTGTTTCTGAAAGTATTTGTATGGAGTGTAGCCATGTATGGAAGTGAAGCGTGGACGATAAATAGTTTGGACAAGAAGAGAATAGAAGCTTTCGAAATGTGGTGCTACAGAAGAATGCTGAAGATCAGATGGGTAGATCACGTAACTAATGAGGAGGTATTGAATAGAATTGGAGAGAAGAGGAGTTTTTGGCACAACTTGACTAGAATAAGGGATCGGTTGGTAGGGCATATTCTGAGGCATCAAGGGAACACCAGTTTAGTATTGGAAGGCAGCGTGGAGGCTAAAAATCGTAGAGGGAGACCAAGAGATGAATACACTTAACAGATTCAGAAGGATGTAGGTTGCAGTAGGTACTGAGAGATGAGGAAGCTCGCACAGGATAGAGTAGCATGGAGAGCTGCATCAAACCAGTCTCTGGACTGAAGACCACAACAACAACAACAGTTGTAAGCAAGACGACATCATTTAAAAAATACAAGAAGTTGTGAATCCATATTACAAGAAAGTAATGCACAAAGTAACTGGTATAACTGGAAGGACTCTATTAATATTCACTTTGTAAGCCATCAAATGCCCTCTCCAGTTCTCCGCCTCACCCTTACACTTGGACACACACAGAAACACACACACACACACACACACACACACACACACAGAGAGAGAGAGAGAGAGAGAGAGAGAGAGAGCACACACACACACACACAAAGAGAGAGAGAGAATGAATCTGCCAATCCTCCTTAGACATGTGTGCTCAGAATACAGCAAAAAACTTAGGACTACAACAAAAGCACATTTCAGAATCCACTACGAAATCTGTCGAGTGTTTCAGGTTGTAGTACTTAGATACCATACTACAAATTTGAGCGAATCAGTCACTGACATTCCCCAAGGATGGATGCTAGGAACGAGACGAATTAAGCATTGTTTCCATTAAGACTCTACACTGCAATACTAGTTAAGAGGAACCAGTATTGGGAAACCAATTTCGTAAAAGGATACCTGTACGAAGGCATCAACACACACTTCACTTACAATTACCGCCAGAGCGGTCTTCTACATCTACATCCATACTCCGCAAGCCACCTGACCACTTGTGACGGAGAGTACCTTGAGAACCTCTATCGCTTTCCCTTCTATTCCAGTCTCGTATTGTTCGTGCAAAGAAGGATTGTCGGTATGCCTCTGTGTGGGCTCTAATCTCTCTGATTTTATCCTCATGGTCTCTTCGCGAGATATACATGGGAGGGAGCAATATATTGCTTGACTCCTCGGTGAAGGTATGTTCTCGAAACTTCAACAAAAGCCCGTACCGAGCTAGTGAGCGTCTCTCTTGCAGAGTCTTCCACTGGAGTTTGTCTATCATCTCCGTAACGCTTTCGCGATTACTAAATGATCCTGTACCGAAGCGCGCTGCTCTCCGTTGGATCTTCTCCATCTCCTCTATCAACCCTATCTGGCACGGATCCCACACTGGTGAGCAGTATTCAAGCAGTGGGCGAACAAGTGTACTGTAATCTACTTCATTTGTTTTCGGATTGCATTTCCTTAGGATTCTTCCAATGAATCTCAGTCTGGCATCTGCTTTACCGACGATCAACTTTATATGATCATTCCATTTTAAATCACTCCTAGTTCGTACTCCCAGATAATTTATGGAATTAACTGCTTCCAGTTGCTGACCTGCTATATTGTAGCTAAATGATAAGGGATCTTTCTTTCTATGTATTCGCAGCACATTACACTTGTCTACATTGAGATTCAATTGCCATTCCCTGCACCATGCGTCTATTCGCTGCAGATCCTCCTGCATTTCAGTACAATTTTCCATTGTTACAACCTCTCGATGTACCACAGCATCATCCGCAAAAAGCCTCAGTGAACTTCCGATGTTATCCACAAGGTCATTTATGTATATTGTGAATAGCAACGGTCCTACGACACTCTCTTCGGCACACCTGAAATCACTCTTACTTCGGAAGACTTCTCTCCATTGAGAATGACATGCTGCGTTCTGTTATCTAGGAACTCTTCAATCCAATCACACAATTGGTCTGATAGTCCATATGCTCTTACTTTGTTCATTAAACGACTGTGGGGAACTGTATCGAACGCCACGCGAAAGTCAAGAAACACGGCATCTACCTGGGAACCCGTGTCTATGGCCCTCTGAGTCTCGTGGACGAATAGCGCGAGCTGGGTTTCACACGATCGTCTTTTTCGAAACCCATGCTGATTCCTACAGAGTAGATTTCTAGTCTCCGGAAAAGTTATTATACTCGAACATGATGTGTGTTCCAAAATTCCACAACTGATCAACGTTAGAGATATAGGTCTATAGTTCTGCACATCTGTTCGACGTCCCTTCTTGAAAACGGGGATGACCTGTGCCCTTTTCCAATCCTTTGGAACCCTACGCTCTTCTAGAGACCTACGGTACACCGCTGCAAGAACGGGGGCAAGTTCCTTCGCGTACTCTGTGTAAAATGGAACTGGTATCCCATCAGGTCCAGCGGCCTTTCCTCTTTTGAGCGATCTTCATTGTTTCTCTATCCCTCTGTCGTCTATTTCGATATCTACCATTCTGTCATCTGTGCGACAATCTAGAGAAGGAATTACAGTGCAGTCTTCCTCTTCTTCTTCTTCCGTGTCCGGATGCACCAATTATATCTTCCCTTCCCAGTAATTAGCAACGTAGATTGCTTTGTCATTGACTTTCAAAATATCATCTTTAGTGCAGATCAGTAGGTGGTCCAAGTCCTGTATTGCTCCGCATTCACACCTATCGCTATCACTGTAACCCCATTTAAATAGGTTTGATTTGCACCCAGTTACTCCAGTGCGCAGCCGGTTTAATGGCCTCCAAGTTGTAAAAGGTAGTTGAAATCCTGCAGATCCCTCCTCAAGTAGTTCCATTGTGGAGTGTGGCACCATTTCTTCCCAGAGAGATAGCCGCCTTGCGACGGGCTTGGTGGCGAGCTCTTCAGTAGTTTCAATGAAACTCCTGCGGGATTTCAGCCGGACACGTTGTTTTCGGTACATATACATCGGGTGTCGAGGATCATTCTTTTGTTTTGATCTTTCGATCTCGGCGGCTACTTGTCTGCGGATAGTGGGTGGTGCTATGCCTATGATGGGGTAAATGATGTCTGTGGGAGTTGGTTTGAGGCATCCTGTAGCAATACGTACAGTTTCGTTTACGGCGACGTCAACTTGCTTAGCGTGGACAGAGTTCCTCCAAACTGGCGCCGCATATTCCGCAGCTGAGATACTCAGCACCAGACCTGTGGTGCGCCAAACATGTGGTTGAGCTCCCCACGATGAACCTGTTAGCTTCCGCAGTATGTTGTTCCTGGCACAGACCTTTTTTTTAGTGTTGTGACAGTGCTGCTTAAAAGTAAGTGCTCTGTCCAATGTTACTCCCAGGTATTTTGGGCTGTTTGTATGTTTCAGCTCTTCCCCTTGCCACATGACTCGGAGTTTCCGTTTGGCTTGTTTGCTCCTAAGATGGAAGGCGGATACTTGTGATTTACTGGGGTTTGGTTTGAGATTATTGCCGTCGTAATAGGTAGCAAGTTCTGTTAAGGCTCCTGTGAGATTCTCCTCCACTTGTTCAAAGGTTTTATCCTGTGTGGCCACTGCTGCATCATCAGCATATATGAACATTCGTGTCTGGTGGCTGATGGGAAGATCATTGGTATAGATGTTAAATAATATTGGAGCCAAAACACTGCCCTGTGCAAGTTCATTTTTCTGTGTCCTCCATCGGCTGTTTTTAGATTGTAAGGTTACATAGTAGCGTCTGTTCTGTAGCATACATTGCACGGACATAGAAAGGGTGTAGTCCTTAGTGACATTATACACTTTCTGGGTAAGCAACTTATGGTTAACTGTGTCATATGCAGCACTGAGATCCAGGAATGCGACCCCAGTTACTTCTCCTCTCTGATAGCCGTCTTCGATGTACTGTGTGAGATTCAGGATTTGGCCACAGCATGATTTTCCTGGTCGGAATCCAGCTTGTTCGTTAATGAGGACTTTGTCCACATAATCAGCTATGCGTTTGAGGATCATTCGCTCCAGCACTTTAAATAAATGACAAAGCAGTGAGACAGGCCGGAAAGTTTTAGCTTCAGCTGGGTCTTTCCCTGGTTTTAGTAACGCAATAACTCGGGCTTTCCTCCACAGTTTAGGAATTTGCATTGTTGTAATACAGTTATTCATTAGCTCTAGGATCCATGCTTGTACTCCCGGTCCAAAATGTTTAATTTGCTCAGATCTCAGATCGTCGAGGCCAGCGGCCTTATTGTTTTTCAAATCTTTGATAGCATCTTGTAGCTGCTGAATGGAGAACGGGTGAGCTAGGAAGCTAATCTCCTCGTTCAATTTTCTTTTAATTTTGCCATTCCTGATCTTCCTTTTAGTTTTTCCGTTCATGAGTAGTTGGTGAGCTATCTGATCAGGTGTAACTTCACTGTAATTTGGTTGTGGTTCTGTTGGGTCGTTGTTGAGACTTTTGACCAGTTTCCATGCCTTCCTACTGCTGTGCTTCATGTCCGTCTCTTGTAGGAGGTTGCACCACTTTTCCTTTCTCGCTTCGGAGATACCAGACATCAGTGCTTCACCTGCCTGGATCGTTTCCTCTGAGAAGGGGTCCTTATTGTACAGTTCTTCATACTTTTTCAGAGCTTCCTTGCTGCTACCATTGAGTCCAGCGATATACTGGGTGCGGCACCCTCTAGGTATGCGCCGACGAGAGATTTTCTTGACAAGGTCTATAAAAGTTTCATATGTTTGTATCTCTGGATTAATTTTCAGGATCTCCTTATCAAGGTCCTCTGTGAAAAGTTCCCAATGAGCTTTTTTGAAATTGAAGCGTCTCTTGAAGGGCATTACATCTGATTTGATTACTGCAGTAATGCAGCAAGTTATTGCTCTGTGTTGCGATCTTGGAATTGGGTCCTCGATTTGCTTTACAGTTTGCAGGGATACCTTTTCGGAGACAAAGATGTTATCTGGATTATATCCTCGTTTCCATCTTCCGCTGTTAAATGATGCAGGCAACTTTGGGTCATGTATCAATTTCAGTTTAGTCTGGTCTGCCCAGGCCTCCAGCATTTCGCCATCTTCATTTGTCTCTTTATAACCCCATGCGAGACCGTGACAGTTAAAATCTCCTAGTACAACTTTCATGTTTTTTGAATGGAAATTTCCAGGCTCCGTAAATTTGAACCTCGCACCGGGTGGTTTGTACACGGATGTTACAGTACATGAATGTAGCTCAACAGTTAAGATTTCTATGTTTTCTTCACAGGTCAGAGCACAGGAGCGTACGTCTAAGTTCGGTTTCACAAATTAGCACTTCCGTACCTTTCGTGTGGTCTCTCAAAAACTAATTTCATGCCCTGTATTTTTGGTCTATGGCTACTTGGTGCTCTGTGTGTTTCTTGTAACACTAAAACATCACAGTTGTTTCGTTTGCACATGTCAGATAATAAAATTTCTTTATTTACAGATAAGCCTTCAATATTGCAGGAAGTTGTCACTAGTGATGGTCTTGATAAAGGCCTTTTTTGAGTCTCTTCGGAGAGTTGTTTTGTCATCTTTGGTTTTGGTGCTCCGGTGTTTGCAGGATTGGCCGACTAGGTCGTTTCCAGGGGATGCCCGATTGCTTGTTGTTCGAGTGGTGAACGCAATCTTCGTGGAGGCTCCTGCAGTCTTCCTCTGTGAAACAGCTTTGGAGAAAGACATTTAGTATTTCGGCCTTTAGTCTGTCATCCTCTGTTTCAGTACCATTTTGTTACAGAGTGTCTGGACGTTTTGTTCTGATCCACCTACCGCTTTGACATAAGACCAAAATTTCTTAGGATTTTCTGCCAAGTCTATGAAATGAAAGTTTTGGCAACTATAGTAATAGTGGCGAAGATAATGCTTAACTGCTTCAAATCAGAACAAAATCAAAGGAAGATTGAATAAATCGGGTTCTCGGCGAACTTGGTGAAAAGTATTGTTGTGGATGCCCCACAAGTTCAACCATCTAACAATGGCATCACAACAATTCACACATGTTCCTAACTGAATTCAAGACGCATATCCGAAATATGATATTATTTGAAAAACATTTTCGCCGGAAATGAAACTATAGATCACACTGCATTTTCATAATCGAAGATCCTTAAGTCGCCTCTGCAATACGCCAGTGGACTTTTCAGGTTTTGATTTATTTTTTATCTCAGCTCAATATACAGTAGGATAAAGAAACAGCTACAGAGATGTACTACGAAGAGCTTACAGTTTTTACAAAATAAAGTCATAGTACGCCCATGTAATCGCATGAGACTTGTCTGCAACAATTTCTTCAACAGGGAAGTAATCCGAGCGGGAAATTCTTTTTCCCACATTTTCTAACACGCAAGCTTTTTATTTCGCAGATAATACATTTTGCGGTTTTGCCATTAGCTCTACATCGCATTCTTCAAACAGATTTCCCATTTGCGGAGTTACACACGCTTGATATCTCTTCAGTCTCTTCCGGCTGATTTAACGTTGCTCCTAATGAGCATCTACCGTAGTTCCCACATGCAAAACAGCACCTTCATTATTTGTAGAGTGCTTGCAAATTGATCTTCATGCCATTCAGTTCAAACTGCTGCTCGAATATGTTGCTCAGCTTCAACATTTTCCACTGTAATGCTCCTGGTTGTAAAATTACTATGGCTACCGATACTTGTAAGTTTGTTTTTTGACAAGTGTGATCCCCTTCGGCGTGCTGAAAAGGAGAGAATTTCGTTGTTACAAATTAAGCTGAAGCACTGCTGATGAGAATTCTGTATCATTATTATGAATCAGATAGTGTGGATAAATAATCCTCTTTTACGACTGGTACTTATGGCTGAAAATGAAGGGAAGGGTATAATGAAGAACTCCGCGATCTGGTGGAAATTTCCATGCTTTGGCCCGTCCAGCCATCCAGATTATTTTCTTAAATCGCTCCAAGCAAATGCTGGGATGGTTCCCTTGTAAAGGGTGCGGTTTATTTCCTTCTCCATCCTTCCCTATCCCGAGCTTCGTGCTGTATCTCGAAATAACCTCGTGTTGGAAAGGAAATTAAACTCAAGTCTTCCTTCTTTCTTCCATGCTTCAGTGCTATTGTTCTCTTTGCTGTATTGGCTATAAGTACTGCTTCACGTACATTGACACGGTGAGGCTAGAAGAACTTCTGAACGTCGCGATGGTGGTATTTTTGGATGACGCAGTGTTACTGGGATCTATGCATTTCTATTAACTGTACATTTGATGAAGCCTTTCTCAAAGCATGGTCTACTGATATAACTAAGAAAGAGAAAGTACTCAAATACAGCTGTCAACAGCAATCCGTGGTGTGGAAAATGCATTCGAAATTCTGGTTTATAGACTGCGCTCATGTGACAACCCAAAACCGCTTCGCCAACACATAACTGACTGAATTGTTGTAGCTGAATATGCGATTCATAACTGGAATCTAGAAAGAAGCGCTTCAACAATATGTACAACCACAGTCAATAACCTAGGCATGTCGATAATGGAGATTATTATTCAGGAATATGAACACCATAAATTCGGGAAAAATGATTGATTTTTTGATATCAGGC
This sequence comes from Schistocerca americana, assembly GCF_021461395.2. Classification (NCBI taxonomy): domain Eukaryota; kingdom Metazoa; phylum Arthropoda; class Insecta; order Orthoptera; family Acrididae; genus Schistocerca; species Schistocerca americana. Next base: position 719,624,122 of record NC_060122.1, on the reverse strand, counting down.
TGCATTCCCGCTGCAATAATTTATTCGATGCAACTGTTTGAAGAAAAAATTGGTTATTTTTCGGTACCATGTACTACATTTTTTAATGTAGAGCACTGTTGCTGGGTAAATTAAATGAATAAAAAGTTCAGATTACCAGATTTGCTTAGCTTTCCCATCTTTGGACATTTATCCTTAAAAAGGAGTTAAATTTTTGGCTTATAAAGGTCCTTTGTTCCACAGCCATATATTTTACTTTTCTTCTACTTTTCATAACTCAATGGCGCAGGTGTTCCCAGGCGTCGTTACTCCGCCGATGTTCAGTTCAGGTTGGAGGGCCTCAAGTGCATCATTGAACACGATATTGCTGTGCCTGTATTGTTATGAAGAATGATGCAATGTTCTTTCGGACAGGTCCGAATGAACAGGCACTGCGGCAACTACAGCCGTTATGAAATCATCATCTGCATAAGGGAATGACGAGAACGAGAAGTTTGTGCCAGACAGAGTCTTTAACTCGGATCTCCCACTTGACGCGGGTGGTCGCTTAAGCGCTTTAGCTATTCGTGCACGACTGACGGACAGACCCAGACGTCCACATGTCGTCGTTTCTGCGTCACATCCTATACTCGTCCACACATTATGTTATTCCCATACGGAGGAGGACATTTCAATTGAAAGTCGCTGCCTAGTATAGGCGTATAAAGACGATATTGCAGTCCCAGTGTTGTTAAGAAGAATGATGCAACGTTTCTTCGGACATGCAGGCAGCGACTTTTAATTAAAATGTCCTCCCCTGTTCCATAACATGTGTACGAGTACAGGCTGTGACGCAGAAACGACGACATACCTTCAAATGGCTCTGAGCACTATTGGACTTAACATCTGAGGTCATCACTCCCCTAGAACTTAGAACTAATCAAACCTAACTAACCTAAGGGCTTCACACACATCCATGGCCGAGGCAGCATTAGAACCTGCGACCGTAGCAGCGGTTTCAGACATATTGGTCTATTTATTTGTGTTTGGAGTTCGTGTGAATCAAGGAAGTCGAGTGATTGTCAAAAAATGGACGAAGAAGAATTTCGTGCGGTGATTAAACATTACTTTATGAAAGGCAAAACGCCTCAGGAGACTAAAGAGAAGCTTGATAAACATTACGGTGACTCTGCACCTTCGATTAGAACAGTTTAGAAATGGTTTCTAAATTTTCGGAGTGGCCATATTGGCACAAGTGATGCTGAACGTTCTGGACGCCCTGTGGAGGTTACGACTCCAGAAATCATTGATGAAATCCATGATATGGTGATGGATGACAGAAGAGTTAAGGTGCGTGAGATTGCTAGTGCTGTAGGCATCTCGAATGAACGGGTACATAATATTTTGCGTACACATTTGGACATGAGAAAGCTATCCGCGAGATGGATTCCGCGATTGCTCCGCTTGACCAAAAAAGGAATCGTGTGAAGTATTGTAAGGATGGTTTGCAGCTGTTCAGGAAGAATCCGCAGGACTTTAAGCGTCGTTTCATCACTGTGGATGAAACATGGATACATTACTATACTCCTGAGATCAAACAACAATTTAAACAATGGATTACCAAGATAGAAACTGCACCAAAAAAGGCGAACACCAGTCCTTCGGCCGGAAAGGTTATGGCGACTGTCTTTTGGGACTCGCAAGAGATAATCCTCATCAACTATTTGGAAAAAGGTAAACCTATTTCAGGTGCATATTGTATATCGTTATTGGACCGTTTGAAAACCGAGCTGCAAGAAAAACGCCAGCGATTGGACCGCAAAAAAGTCCTTTTCCATCACGACAATTCACCAGCACACCCATCAGCAGTTGTGGTCGCAAAATTAATGGAAATAGGATTCCAACTCATTTCACATCCCCCCTATTCTCCAGACTTGGCTCCCTCAGACTACTATTTGTTCCCCAATTTGAAGAAACGGCTGGCGGGACAAAGATTTTATTCAAACGATGAGGTGATTGCAGCAACTAATAACTATTTTGCAGACAGGGACAATTCCTATTATTCGGAAGGGCTCAACAAGTTAGAACAGCGTTGGATGAAGTGTATGTCTCAAAGGAGACAATGTAGAAAAATAAAAAAGGTTTACCCCAAACACGCAAGTTGTTTTTATTTTTGCACGGACTTTTCGCCCCTAGGATGGAAGTTTGGGTCTGGCTGTGAATCGTGCACGGATAGCGAAAACGGCTAAGATGACTGGTCGCTTAAAGATGGAAATCCGGGTTCGAGGCCCGGTCCGGCACAAATTTTCAGGTCGTTTTCCTTATACAGCTGATGGTTGTTCATATTCGCAACTGCGAATACATTTCGTGTAATTCACTGCTGAAATCCCACATACGTCTATGCATTGTACAGTTGTCTAAGAAATGGAAAAAGTTGCTCCGTTGTCCACTTCATATTTCCTGGCCACTTCCTTTCCTAAGCTGTTAGTTCGTGTACAAACAATTACAACGCGAATGAAATGTCATTGATTTCTGGGCAAAGGAAAAACCCTTTGTAGGCTCTGATATCTCATACTACACTACCAAAGAGTAATCTGAAACCACCCATTCATTTGCAACGATAACGCATAGAAACAGGATGAAAAGTTTACAACTGTTAAATGAATGTGAAGCTCGTTTAATGTGTCCACTTTATACATGCTTCCCAATTCCGTGGTTCTGCTCTCCGGTGTTACAGAGTGGACTGCAGTGTGCAGCAGACAGTTCCAAAGTAGGATGACAGCGGACGGCCAGCCTTGTACGGGGTTCTACGAGCGATGAGTCAGTTTCCTGGCGTGTAATCTCCCCTCCACAGGACGCCTCGCAACCACCTCGGCACAAGTGTGGCTCCGAGCTGAGTCCACTTCGCGCCGCACCAAACTGCCGCAGAACTACTGAACAATTTGACTGAAATTTTCTCGTTTTCCTCGTACCGATAACAAACACACATTTCACTTACCGACCACTTCAAATCCTCCCGCCTTCCAGAAAACGAGGAACATTTCCTTTTTGTATGTAGAAGTATGACTTATTTGTACATCTGCATTTTGTAAACCAGTGAAAACCACGAGGCACAGGTTACTTTCTGTACTACCACATAATAGTTCCTTTCCGTTTCCCTCACAGGTGGAGCGTGGTATGTGTGACTGTTTATACGCTTGTGTGCGAGCTGTTCTATTTGTTTTTACACTCAATATACGTCATTAACGGGGTTTTATACTTTCATTAATTCTGTGCTGGAAACTGGTCCTTGGAAGTTTCGTTCCAATTAGTACATTCACTTGTCCTACGCTCATTTTAGGCTTTGTGTCCATCTACGTTTACTCCATATCTACCTACTTGCTCATTTTTAATCAGGCTCGATATTCTGTCAATATCTCTTAGGACAGGGGTCTGCAAACATTTTAGTCCGCGGGCCACAATGACTCCTCCACGAAGTCATAAGGGCCAAGATCTACCTAGTGGGATTAAAGCACCCTAGCACTCCATGATCACCGTAATATAAGGCTAAAGGAAAGATGAAATCGCAAAAATCTAAGGTTATGGGAATAGCTAGCACTGAAACGAACTACGATTTTTATTTAATTACATAATTTTGATTGGTGGAAGTACCTGGCCGAAATTCTGGCGTATTTTATTCTGGCGAATTTCACCGACAAAAAAACTATGTCACTGCACATTCTGTATGTATTTTACAACGCAATCAAAAGAAAGTGAAACCTCGCTTAAGAAGCATCTTCCATAATGATTGATTACTAACGCTAGTCGCCGAAGTGGCGTCCATTTGAAAGACTTGCACCAGACTCGTGACTAGTATAAAATGCAAAGAATTTTTTTACTTAAAATCTTTTCGTCAAACTAACCTGTTAACCGTTCTTTTTTCTCATTATCGCACGGAGAATGGTCTGTCTGTTTATTGTGGATAGCCACAAGTTTAACCATGACCTTCCGCTTTGTAAAGATACAGCTCCGACAATGTCGCGGTGTATTGGTCGCGATAGGCCTCGAAACTCAATTGTTGGCGGTGTAGGTACCACCTCAAGTATTTGGCGGGCCGGATACCGGGGATGACCGGCCAGCTAACGCGCGCCGGTTTGCCGGCCCTCGCGGGCAGGTTTCGGCCCGCGGGCCGTAGTTTGGAGACCCCTGTCTTAGGATATTACGACAGTTTTTATGAGATGACTCTTTTTCCCCACCGTTTATTAAAAATCTGATTGTACTGTTTAAGGTTTCTCGAAATAATCGTTCCTTAATATTTCTCCTCGCGTAAGGCCTGTTGTTAATTTTTTGTTGTTGTTCTAACTACACAATATTTTTCAAGATCACTGGCGGACATGTTTAGTTGCTGAAGCTGCTATTGGTGGTTATAATTAAAGTGCAGCTACTCACGGAGGACCAGTATGGGTTGTAATGGCAGCGAAAGTTGAAAGATACACTAATGCGTTAATGCGGAACCGATTTACTCTGGAAACAAATGAGTTTCAGAAATGAGTTCCAGAGCTTCTGCGAAGTTTGGAAGGTAGGAGACGAGGTACTAACTGAATTAAAGCTGTGAGGAGGGGTCGTGAGTCGTGCTTGGGTAGCTCAGTTGGTAGAGCACTTGCCCGCGAAAGGCAACGGTCCCGAGTTCGAGTCTCGGTCCGGCACACAATTTTAATCTGCTAGGAAGTTTCAAAGGAGTTCCAATTTGGCTACTATGTGCATATCTGGTGCTGTGCATTGTTGTATCACCACGCTGTCGTTTGACAAGCTGTAACGTGAGTGAACAGTGTGGCTATCAAGAAGAGAGACTGCGTACTGTTAGTAAAACTTTTTAATGTGAACGGCAGCAATTACAGTGTTCCATTGAGAGAGTATCGTTGACTGGAAGGTGTGAGATCCCATGTCATTAAATGGTTTAGAGAAGATGACAATGAAATTCGAAAACCAAGGTGAGCTTCGTATGGTACGTGGAAGAAGAAGGCACCCTACCCCGGTGGAAGCTACTGACGAGATTACTATTGCGGAAAGTGACCATGCAGCGCAAACCCCCGGGTAATGCTACTTTTCGTGCAGCGTCACGAGAATTGTCTTTCCTATGGTCAAAAGTACAGAAGTTCTAGCGATCTGTATTACACTGGTATCCGTACAAGATCGAGATGAAGTAGCTGCTGAAACCTCACCATCCGCAGCGAATATTCTGAATTTGCTCGTAGTTCCTGGCACGGATCGAAATTGATGGCATATGGCCGGGCAATATTCTGGGGAGTGACGAGGTACATTTTACACTACAGGGTGCAGTGAAAATACAGAGGTACTGTAAAGCGCGTGTTGTGCACGTAGAACCATGGCACTCGCCGCATGTGACTGTGTGGTGTATATTCACAAGCACCTTTATTCTTGGTCTATTCTTCTTTGAAGAGAATACACGCAGAGAGCCAGTCAGGTGTAATGTGACGTCTGCACGCTATCGAGACCTCCTTGTACAGCATGTGATTTCTCTTTTGGAAGAGCGCTACGGTATGGAAACCACAGTTTTCATACAAGATGAGGCAACAGCTCATGTCACTCGCCCTGTGAAAGATCTGCTTGAACGTCTTATCTCCAAAGGTTTACCAGATGCATGACCTGCAACATAACCTGATCTGAATCCATGTGACTTTTGTCTCTGCGGAAATCTAAAAGACCGCGTTTACCAAGAGCATTTCGGTCTCCATCTTATCAAGAGCTATACAGGAACTCGTTGCTCAGATTCCATGGGAACTGCTCCGAGCAACTGTTGTCACGTCTTTTTATGGATGTAGTATCTCGTCGGCGTAACCGATGCTCATACTGAACAATTGTGTAACGGCGTCTAACAATAAAATCAAACACCATGTCTTTCTCACTTGTTTCACCTTTTGCGCCCACATCCCGTTCCAAATCCATTACAAATGGAAACATTTCTATACGTCTTTCTTGCATTCACAGCGCCGAATTTGTACCTGGCTGCAAAAATTGGAAGTAATTTTTTTTTCCAGCGTAAATCGGTTTCGCGTTAACGTATTAGCATATATACCAAGTTTTGCTGCCGTATGATAATTACAACCCACACAGGACCACGGTGAGTAGTTTCTGTGTTGGGTTGCATGAAATCAAGCGCAATCTAGAAGCGGCCACTCATACTTGGTGGGAGACACTACTGAGCTGTGCATCTTGACGTGCTCGCTGTGCGCTCAGAACTGAAAAGAGAGACGTGACGCGATCGACAGGCACGCTAGAGACACTGCCCAACACATCTGTGCAAAACTCCATTTGATTTTCACTGACGTTTCCATTTCTCGACTTACCGGTCTTTACCCTCTGTATAGACCTTACATTTGTAACATGCTCTTCATCATCTCGTACCTCAACGACAGAATACGAAATTGCAGTAGCAGATATGCTCTTCCTCATAGTATGATCAGTGCTAAAAATACTTGTATTCAACATCAGCAACACCTTTATAAGCCGTGAGACGGACATTAAATCCAGTAAATCCTTCTGCATATTCTCCTCGAATTTGTGACGTCTTGGCGCAACAAATGCGTACCTTTCACGTGACGGTTTACGAACAGTGAAGCGTCACGGCTATTGTAAGGTTTTCCGATTCGCTGAGGTTTTCCGATTCGCTGGTGAGAAACAAGTTACAAATACAAGGCCTATACAGAACATAAGGACCGATAGTTAGAGAAATGGAAAGAAACAGTGAAAAGCCGATGGAGCTTGGCACAGATATGTTGCGCATTGTCTCTAGTATGCCTGTCGATCGCGTCAAGTCGCTCATTTCAGTTCTGAGCACACAATGAGCACGTAAAGATGCATAGCACATTAGCGTCTCCCACCAAGTATGTGTGCCAGCTTCGAGGTTGCGCTTGATTTCATGGCAACCCCACATAACATACCTGTCACGCATTTCCGTCGTCATGAGAATTCTCGGCCGTACACTGCAGGGGTAATGAGGAAGCCCTTGTAGCGTTTTCCATTGAAAGTGTTCGATCACCCACAATTCAGCTGGGGCTTGGCTCCCTCCGCTGTTCAGTTTTGCTCACACGAACAGCTGGCGACGAAGATAATTTTAGCACAGGCAACGAACTGCAGACCAGTGCAGACAAGTGGCGAAAAGCACAAGCGGCTGCCCTCTATGACGAGGGTATTGGGAAGTTGGTACAACATTACGAAGAATATCCTAAGACGGAGGGGCGACTATGTAGAGGAGTAACTGGAAGATGTAGTAAACTATTTCAAATAAAATTTTTTTTCATTTTCATTGTGGTTTACACTTCGCGACCGATCGGATCTTACCTTCCGAATAGCCCTCGTAACGCTGTACCATATAGGGAGGAGAAGCAGAAGAATATATCACAGCGTGTCTTGTCAACGAATCCTGCCTCGGGCATGGATGTGTGTGATGTCCTTAGGTTAGTTAGGTTTAAGTAGTTCTAAGTTCTAGGGGACTGATGAGCTCAGAAGTTAAGTCCCATAGCGCTCAGAGCCATTTTTGTCTTGTCAACGAAAAGTGAGAATGGTTTACTGGCGAAAGCTAAAACTCTGAGATTTCAGCAACTTAGGTTTGAACAGTTCGAAGACTGATTGATTCGTGGAAGTTTCTTCCCTTTAACGGCTGTATGATTTTGAACTGTATATCATTTTCCGCAATATTTACTTGCTGAGAACGACTGTGTGCATGTGTTTGTAGCTACATCGCCATGAGATCTACTTTCTGTAGGAAACGGGAAACCTTCTTCAATACTTTTCACAAGAGAACCACTCAGACACTTGGGGTCATTTGATACAAAGCATTAGGAAGTTTCTAGTTCTCCTCTCCGACTGGGGTGGGGGAACTGTTATGAATGGAGAAAAGACGAATATTACTAAAGGAAAATAAAAACAGCTGCTTGGAATGTCCAGCGCTGGTTCAAACGGGTAAATTAGCAAATTTAATGCATAAATTGAAAAGGGTTAATGTGGATATAGCGGGTGTTGTGAAAACACTGTGTCCCGAATCTGGAGAATGGTGTGGATCAGACAGGACCTTATTTTCTTCTATAAATCAAGACCGAAACCAGAGGAACCATTGTATCAGAGTATGATGTCAACTATGCAGGAGATTTTATCTCGTATTCTGACAGACAAGCGCTTATACAATTAAACAGTAAGCCGTCAAACCTTGTTAGACAGGTGTACGGACCACTGCTGAATCAAATGATCAAAAAGTCGACTCATTTTATGGAGAGATCTATGACCTTTCAGAACTTACAGAGAAACTAGGCATCAGTACAGTCATGGACGATTTTAATGCAAAGTAAGAAATGGTAGCTATGTAAACTTAATAGGCTCTTTTGGCCTAGGAAAATGAGAGAGGAGATCATATCCTCCAATTTTGCCAGCAACAGCTGAACACTAATATAAACGACAGTGGGAAGGCTGAAGGCGAGTTGTGTGGATGTAAAAATTCAGTAATGGATACGGATCCAAAGGAGGAAAAGCAAATTATTGTGTCGTTTACTATATCTTTAAGTCCTATGCAAGCTACATTGAAATTAAAAAAAATCACCAAATAGTAATCATTGCTTTTATATTTGAAACAGTGAAGCTATAACACTTGAAAAGATGCTACAAAAATATTGTTCCAATAAAGACAACTTAATACCAAAATAACAGTTTTATACTTTTCAAGAACCATCTGGTGGTGAATGTTTTAGAATTATCTATTTAGTTATATCTATTAAAACTTTGTGGTGCACATTCATCTACTTTATCAGAGGGATCCTTTCTTAAAAGCTGTAACAAATACTTAGGACTCCAGTTTACTTTTTATAAAAAAGTACTGGTACCTCGTTTTTCATTTCTGCTTGTGATTATACGGTGTGAACAGTTTAGAAATGCTGAGCACGAGACTAGCACACAAATTTGTAGGAAAATATAAGTTATTTCAGTCGGTTGGTTGGTTAATTTCGAGGAGGGGACCAAGCAGCGAGACGTTCAGTCCCGTCGGATTAGAGAAGGATGGGAAAGGTTGGTTGGTTTGGAGAAGGAGACCAGACAGCGTGGTCATCGGTCTCATCGGATTAGGGAAGGATGGGGAAGGAAGTCGGCCGTGCCCTTTCAGAGGAACCATCCCGGCATTGGCCTGGAGTGATGGGGAAGGAAGTCGGCCATGTCCTACCAAAGGAACCATCCCGGCATTTGACTGTAGGGATTTAGGGAGATCATGGAATACGCAAATCAGGATGGCCGGACGCGACTTTGAACCGTCGTCCTCCCGAATGTGAGTCCAGTGTGCTAACCAGTGCGCCACCTCGCTCGCTCTAGTTATTTCAGCAGAAATGTAAAAGGAGTTATCGTAGATGAAGTTAATGTTGATATTCGAAGTACAGTGCACTATTCGCCCGCTTCATCATGACAATAACGAGAAATTTCAACACGAGTGATTTACGGCTATTTCTAAGAAAAAATATCGCGTTCAGGCGAAGTACTTGCAAGAAATATTCTTGAAACTGTGAAGCTAATCTTACCGCATACCCGGTCTTTCCTTGAGTCGCCAGAAAGCACCGTTCAACAAAGATTTAACGCACAACGTTTTTCATAAAGTATCTTCTGCACTGAAACAACAGTTTTGTTCGTTTGCCGACGCAAAAGATGGGCTTGAGTAATTCCATGACTTGCTTAACTCCTTTCACGCGAATATCGGGATGGTTCGTTAAACGATGACCCCCCCTCCCCCCCCCCCCTCTGCTTTGTCATCACGAATAACTGCTCCATCTCTAATGATCTCACAGTCGACGGGACGTTAAACTTCAACCTCCTGACCTTGCCACATCAGTTCCCCTATCTTTATTTTTTGATAAATAAGTTGCTTTTATCTTCCTATTATTCCTTATCAGCACTTACAGGATGTCATCCATCTGTCACCTGCCTTATCACTTAAAGCACGTTGATTTTACTCTGTAAAGCAACTTTTCCAATTCTAACAACAGTGCAATGGCGTCATGACCGTGATGAGAGAGGTGGAACAGGCATTGAGATTGTGATCTTCTATTTACGGGAAGCAAGTTCGCATTCTGTTCAGGTTTTCCTCATTTACTTTATTCGTGATTTTCCTGAACCACCTCAGATAAGTAGTGGGATGGTTCTTTGGAAACTACAATTGTCTCTATACAATCCCTTTACTGTGCAACTAACTTACAAAGCTCCTAGCACCACCGAGACGTTAACCCTCCTATTAATAGGAATTTTTTTTCACTGGGTACCACTGGGGTCATAAAGATCCCCAAGTAATATGCGCGGGATATATTGGCAATATTTTAATGGAATAACATAAAAACACATCACAGCTGTTCAACGTAACACTCTTCATTCTATTTACATAAACGTTACATTAAAGAAAGAAAAACAAATTCAGATTGCAGTCATATTGATCCGAGCTGTACTCAGTGCTAAAAACCATGAATAGCTTTTAATGTGTTGTAAATATAAAAGTGAAAAAAAAACATGACTGGATACAACTGATTTAGAGGGAGAAAGTAACATATCTTGAAAACAATAGCTTTGAAAGCAAGGGAGGTACAAGTTTCCAGTGTGCTGTGGTGTCAGAGTGCCCCCCCCCCTCCCCCCCTTCCCCGTGGTACTCAGTGCAAAAAACATGAATAAATTTTAATGTATTGTAAATATAAAAATGAACAAAACATCATAGGATACAACTGAGTCACAGAGAGAAAGCCATAAATTTGGAAAAAAAAACATGGTTTTGAGCCGGCCACTGTGGCCGAGCGGCTCTAGGCGCTTCAGTCCCGAACCGCGCTGCTGCTACGGTCACAGGTTCGAATCCTGCCTCGGGCATGGATGTGTGTGATGTCCTTAGGTCAGTTAGGTTTAAGTAGTTCTAAGTCTAGGGGACTGATGACCTCAGATGTTAGGTACCATAGTGCTTAGAGCCATTTTTTTTATTGATTTTGAAAACAAGGAAGATATGTATTTCCAGTGCACTTATGGGGCCATATTGACCATAGTGGTACTAGGAGGGTTAATTACGCACGTTGTGAGCATACTGTCATTCCCCCCCCTTACGCAGTATTTGAACATGTTAAGTGCTGTAGTTTAATTTGAGGCGTTGTCGCCGGAGTTGGTCATCGTCGCCAGCAGGAACTCGAGGCACTCAGCGTGTCTCGGGACAGCCAGATAGTGGAATATCTACGTTGTCCAGTGACGTTAATGTGAGCACTTGTCAAAAGGTTTTATAACTACTTTTTGCAGCGCCGACTGCTACAGGAAGAGAGTCGGTGAGGCTCTGGAAGAGACCGACAGGAATGTGGAGCCACGCCGACCCCCAGCGCCGTGGCCAGCTGCGCAGAGTTTCTCGGTTGATGATCCATGGCACGAACAGCCCGATCGAGATGACCCCAAAGATTCTCGACTGTGTTTAAATCCAGAGGATTTACTGGCTAAGAGAGATCGGTAAACTCATCTTTTCGCTCTGTGAACCACACACGTACTCTGCTAACTGTGTGGTACGTTGCATTGTCCTGCTGGTAAACGCTGTAAATGCCATGGTGCCAAGGAAAAACAAGCTGCATGTCTACATCTACATCTACATCCACATCTACATGATTACTCTGCAATTCACATTTAAGTGCTTGGCAGAGGGTTCATCGAACCACAATCATACTATCTCTCCACCATTCCACTCCAGAACAGCGTGCGGGAAAAACGAACACCTAAACCTTTCTGTTCGAGCTCTGATTTCTCTTATTTTATTTTGATGATCATTCCTACCTATGTAGGTTGGGCTCAACAAAATATTTTCGCATTCGGAAGAGAAAGTTGGTGACTGAAACTTCGTAAATAGATCTCGCCGCGACGAAAAACGTCTTTACTTTAGTGACTTCCATCCCAACTCGCGTATCGTATCTGCCACACTCTCTCCCCTATTACGTGATAATACAAAACGAGCTGCCCTTTTTTGCACCCTTTCGATGTCCTCCGTCAATCCCACCTGGTAAGGATCGCACACCGCGCAGCAATATTCTAACAGAGGGCGACCGAGTGTAGTGTAAGCTGTCTCTTTAGTGGACTTGTTGCATCTTCTAAGTGTCCTGCCAATGAAACGCAACCTTTGGCTCGCCTTCCCCACAATATTATCTATGTGGTCTTTCCAACTGAAGTTGTTCGTAATTTTAACACCCAGGTACTTAGTTGAATTGACAGCCTTGAGAATTGTACTATTTATCGAGTAATCGAATTCCAACGGATTTCTTTTGGAACTCATGTGGATCACCTCATATTTTCGTTATTTAGCGTCAACTGCCACCTGCCACACCATACAGCAATCTTTTCCAAATCGCTTTGCAACTGGTACTGGTCTTCGGATGACCTTACTAGACGGTAAATTACAGCATCATCTGCATGTAGGGACGGACACGGTCCCCGAGGATAGATACAAAGCTGAGTTGATCCATTTTGCCTTCCAGACTGATGAGATCACTCAAGGAACGTCCTCGGGCCTAGACCGTTCCGACTATTGTTGCACGGTGTTCGCTTTCAGACGTTTCAATGCGTACACGCCAACAACCATCTGTTCAGTGGAGCATAAAATGAGATTCGTCTGAAAGGCCATCTGTCGCCACCCAGCGGACGTCCAGTAGCAGTACTGGTGTGCGAATTCCAGCCTTGGTCGCTGATGGACGTCACTCAGCATGGGTGCATGAACCAGGCTTCTGCTGCAAGGGCCCATACGCAGCAACGTTCGCTGAACGGTCGTTGAGGAGACACTTTTGATAGCCCCTTGGATCATCTAAGCGATCAGTTGCTCTACAGCTGCACGTCTGTTCGCCCGCACACATCCCTGCAGCCGTTGTGTCCACCCCTGTCGTCTATGGCCCGTGGTGCTCCACAGTTGCTTCGACACCCGTTTTGGATGGCCTTTTATCATCCGCAATGTACTTTAACCACGGCAGCAGGGAACAGTTTACAAACTTAGACGTTTCGGAAATGCTTGCCCCGAAAGCCAATGGTCATGCCAATTTACACGTGAGATAAATAGCTCCGTTTTCCCATTACAAGAACTGCATTGTTTTCCGCGTCCACAGCACACACTTTATACACTACTGGCTATTAAAATTGCTACACAACGAAGATGACGTGCTACAGACGTTAAATTTAACCGACAGGAAGAAGATGCTGTGATATGCAAATGATTAGCTTTACAGAGCATTCACACAAGGTTGGCGCCGGTGGGGATACCTACAACGTGCTGACATGAGGAAAGTTTCCAACCGATTTCTCATACACAAACAGCAGTTGACTGGCGTTGCCTGGTTAAACGTTATTGTGATGCCTCGTGTAAGGAGGAGAAATGCGTACCGTCGCGTTTCCGACTTTGATAAAGGTCGGATTGTAGCCTACGGCGATTGCGGTTTATCGTATCACAACATTGCTGCTCGCGTTGGTCGAGATCCAATGACTGTTAGCAGAATATGGAATCGGTGGGTGCAGGAGGGTAATACGGAACGCCGTGCTGGATCCCAATGGCCTCGTATCACTAGCAGTCGAGATGACAGGCATGTTATCTGCATGGCTGTAACGGATCGTGCAGCCACGTCTCGATCCCTGAGTCAACAGATAGGGACGTTTGCAAGACAACAACCATGTGCACGAACAGTTCGACGGCGTTTGCAGCAGCATGGACTATCAGCTCGGAGACCGTGGCTGCGGTTACCCTTGACGCTGCATCACAGACAGGAGCGCCTGCGATGGTGTACTCGACGACGAACCTGGGTGCTCGAATTGCAAAACGTCATTTTTTCAGATGAATCCAGGTTCTGTTTACAGCATCATAATGGTCGCAACCGTGTTTGGCAACACCGCGGTGAACGCACATTGGAAGCATGTATTCGTCATCGCCATACTGGCGTTATCACCCGGCGTGATGGTATGGGATGCCATTGGTTACACGTCTCGGTCACCTCTTGTTCGCATTGACGGCACTTTGAACAGTGGACGTTGCATTTCAGGTGCGTTACGACCCGTGGCTCTACCCTTCATTCGATCCCTGCGAAACCCTACATTTCAGCAGGACAATGCACGACCGCATGTTGCAGGTCCTGTACGGGCTTTTCTGAATAGAGAGAAAGTTCGACTGCCGCCCTGGTCAGCACATTCTCCAGATCTCTCACCAATGGAAAACGTCTGGTCAATGGTGGCCGAGCAACTGGCTCGTTACAATAAGCCTGTCACTACTCTTGATGAACTGTGGTATCGTGTTGAAGCTGCATGGTCAGCTGTACCTGTACACGCCATCCAAGCTCTGTTTGTCTCTATGCCCAGGCGTATCAAGGCCGTTATTACGGCCAGAGGTGGTTGGTTGTTCTGGGTACTGATTTCTCACGATCTATGCACCCAAATTGCGTGAAAATGTAATCTCATGTCAGTTCTAGTATAATATATTTGTCCAATGAGTAGCTGCTTATCATCTGCATTTCTTCTTGGTGTAGCAATTTTAATGGCCAGTGGTATATACCGTCTACTGCTAGTGCAGCCACCTGCTGTCTGTGAGTGGCCATTGCACGTTGACGTCGAACACAGGAGGTGTTCACATTAACGTGACTGGACCCTGTATGTTACTAAAAAGCTATCCTGGAATCCGGTACAGTTGCAGCGCAGGGACAACAAAAATTCCATTTTCATTATTTCATGTAATTACTGGCCGAATTTAAAAATGTAAAATGCTGTCATACTTTACTCATTAAGAGGTATAATTTTATGTGAAATGTTTATCACAGTAAGACAAGTGCCACAGTTAGAAACCGTACGTTTGTCTTGCGGCAGAGTAACTGACGACGCGCAAACGCACGAACTTCATTCATACAGTATTTCAGAATGAGAGCACTTAGCGGCCTCCAACAAAGGTTACACAGAATCTCAAACCTTTATGAAACTTTTTCCCGCTGACACCCCGCAAAAGGAGAACAGGAAAAAAGTTTATCGCTTACTACATCATCGTTGCTTATTCAGTCAAACGTCAGCATCAGGTATGGGGTTATAATTTATTATTTCTTTATCACTAAATCCATTCGCAATACAGTTTAACAGACAGTATCCTCATATACCACTGAATTTATCTGCATAATTATATCATTGTACGCTACTTAGTTACAAGAGATATGACTTTATAAAATTTAAATGCGTGAAAAGCTAGCTTTTGCTTGAAATGTAATGTACATTACCCAGGTTATATTCATTCAGTGCTTCATAACGAGAGCAGTTAGCGACTTCTGGCAAACTTTAAGCATAATTCCAAACCTTTCCCAAATTTTTCTCGCTTACATGCGTAAATGGATATATATAACGCTTTAACTCATTTGTAAAGTAATCACACGTTTGAAGCTGTTTTATATTTGGAAGTGCGATTCTTTAAAGAATCGGGGTTTACTGTTCGATATACAAAACGCATTATGCGGAAAGCGATAATACTTCTCCAATGGGCCGCCGGAGTGGCCGAGCGGTTCTAGGCGCTACAGTGCGGAACCGCGCGACCGCTGCGATCGAAGGTTCGAATCCTGCCTCGGGCATGGATGTGTGAGATGTCCTTAGGTTAGTTAGGTTTAAGTAGTTCTAAGTTACAGGGGACTGATGACCTCAGATGTTAAGTCCCATAGTGCTCAGAGCCATTTGAACCATCAGTACTAAGTCGCGAAATATTCTGAATTTACTCATACAATAACGGACAATCAAGAATTGTTTCTGATCACACACACACACACACACGTGATTAATCATTATCATACGTTCTGTGCAATGCAATTTGTTACTTCATTGCAAGATTTTCAGAATGTACACAAGTGTGTTTTTGAGCTTGTGGTACTTTATTCGGAACTCGCTTTGGTACTTACGTAATTAACACTTTCCGCTACGGTCTTTAGTTGCAGCCTACGTTCTGCCGAAAGGTGCATGACTACTAAAAAGTGTTGCGTGCTTTGGTTGGACATAGATGAACATACAAATGGACCACTCACCTTTTCGAGGGCTATTCGGAAAGTAAGGTCCGATCGGTCGCGAAATGGAATCAAGAGGGAAAATCAAAAACGTTTTACTAGCAAAATTTAGCTACACTTTCCAGCTGCTTGTCTACATAGTCTCCGCTCCGACTGAGGCACTTGTCGTAACATTAGATCAACTTTCCAATAACCTAGTCATAGAAGGGCTGTGCTTTCTGCCAATTTTCTGTGCTGCTCTGCAGCTTGTTGTCTGCGCCAGAATGTTGTCTTTGTAGCAGGCGTTTCATGTGAGCAGAGATGAAAATCAGACGGAGCCAAGTCCCGGCTGTTTGGTGGGTGATCAAACACTTCCCCTAGAACGAATCTGTTTGCGTGACCGTCTTTTGTAGTAAACACAGAAATTATTGTTTTGCAAATAAAAAACGCCTTCTCTGCTGCACTGTATTTTATTTCTCCCAGACGCTCTGTAAGGCATCATCAGTGGGATCTAAAATAAGAACAGCTTTGTTTATATGAGTTATATGTATATTATAAAACAGTTCCCGTCTCGTTTTTTATGTATATAAGTAGGAACCAGGTTTTAAATTGTAAGACATTTCCAGGGGCAGATGTGGACTCTGACCACAATCTATTGGTTATGAACTGCAGATTAAAATAGTAGAAACTGCAAAAAGGTGGGAATTTAAGGAGATGGGACCTGTATAAACTGAAAGAACCAGAGGTTGTACAGAGTTTCAGGGAGAGCATAAGGGAACAATTGACAGCAGTGGGGGAAAGAAGTACAGTAGAAGAAGAATGGGTAGCTCTGAGGGATGAAGTAGTGAAGGCAGCAGAGGATCAAGTAGGTAAAAAGACGAGGGCTAGTAGAAATCCTTGGGTGACAGAAGAAATATTGAATTTAATTGATGAAAGGAGAAAATATAAAAATGCAATAATGAAGCAGGCAAAAAGGAATACAAACGTCTCAAAAATGAGATCGACAGGAAGTGCAAAATGGCTAGGCAGGGATGGCTGGAGGACAAATGTAAGGATACAGAGGCTTATCTCACTAGATATAAGGTAGATACTACCTACAGGAAAATTAAAGAGACCTTTGGAGAAAAGAGAACCACCTGTATGAATATCAAGAGCTCAGATGGAAACCCAGTTCTAAGCAAAGTAGGGAAAGCAGGAAGGAGGAAAGAGTATATAGAGGGTCTGTACAAGGGCGATGTACTTGAGGACAATATTATAGAAATTGTAGAGAATGTAGATGAAGAGGAAATGGGAGATATGATACTGCGTGAAAAGTTTGACAGAGCACTGAAAGACCTGAGCCGAAACAAGGCCCCGGGAGTAGACAACATTCCATTAGATCTACTGACGGCCTTGGGAGAGCCAGTCCTGACAAAACTCTACCATCTGGTGAGCAAGATGTATGAGACAGGCGAAGTACCCTCCGACTTCAAGAAGAATATAATAATTCCAATCCCAAAGAAAGCAGGCGTTGACAGATGTGAAAATTACCGAACTATCAGTTTAATAAGTCACAGCTGCAAAATACTAACACGAATTCTTTACAGACGAATGGAAAAACTGGTAGAAGCCGACATCGGGGAAGATCAGTTTGGATTCCGTAGAAATATTGGAACACGTGAGGCAATACTGACCTTACGACTTATCTTAGAAGAAAGATTAAGGAAAGGCAAACCTACGTTTCTAGAATTTGTAGACTTAGAGAAAGCTTTTGACAATGTTGACTGGAACACTCTCTTTCAAATTCTTAAGGTGGCGGTGGTAAAATACAGGGAGCGAAAGACTATTTACAATTTGTACAGAAACCAGATGGCAGTTATAAGAGTCGAGGGGCATGAAACTGAAGCAGTGGTTGGGAAGGGAGTGAGACAGGGTTGTAGCCTCTCCCCAATGTTATTCAATCTGTATATTGAGCAAGCAGTAAAGGAAACAAAAGAAAAATTCGGAGTAGGTATTAAAATCCATGGAGAAGAAATAAAAACTTTGAGGTTCGCCGATGACATTGTAATTCTGTCAGAGACAGCAAAGGACGTGGAATATCAGTTGAACGGAATGGACAGTGTCTTGAAAGGAGGATATAAGATGAACATCAACAAAAGCAAAATGAGGATAATGAAATGTAGTCGAATTAAGTCGGGTGATGCTGAAGGAATTAGATTAGGAAATGAGACACTTAAAGTAGTAAAGGAGTTTTGCTATTTGGGGAACAAAATAACTGATGATGGTCGAAGTAGAGAAGATATAAAATGTAGACTGGCAATGGCAAGGAGAGCGCTTCTGAAGAAGAGAAATTTGTTTACATCGAGTATAGATTTAACGGTCAGGAAGTCGTTTTTGAAAGTATTTGTATGGAGTGTAGCCATGTATGGAAGTGAAACATGGACGATAAATAGTTTGGACAGGAAGAGAATGGAAGCTTTCGAAATGTGGTGCTACAGAAGAATGCTGAAGATTAGATGGGTAGATCACATAACTAATGAGGAGGTATTGAATAGAATTGGGGAGAAGAGGAGTTTGTGGCACAACTTGACGAGAAGAAGAGACCGGTTGGTAGGACATGTTCTGAGGCATCAAGGGATCACAAATTTAGCACTGGAGGGCAGCGTGGAGGGTAAAAATCGTAGAGGGAGACCAAGAGATGAATACACTAAGCAGAAAAAAATGGTTCAAATGGCTCTGAGCACTATGGGACTCAACTGCTGTGGTCATAAGTCCCCTAGAACTTAGAACTACTTAAACCTAACTAACCTAAGGACATCACACACATCCATGCCCAAGGCAGGATTCGAACCTGCGACCGTAGCGGTCGTGCGGTTCCAGACTGTAGCGCCTTTAACCGCTCGGCCACTCCTGCCGGCACTAAGCAGATTCAGAAGGATGTAGGTTGCAGTAGGTACTGGGAAATGAAGAAACGTGCACAGGATAGGGTAACATGGAGAGCTGCATCAAACCAGTCTCAGGATTGAAGGCCACAACAACAAGTAATTACTAACAGTTCTTCATGTTTTTGGTTAGCATCTGCGTTTCCTCTCATCTGGTCACATGCTGGAGGTCGCACTACAGCCCTACTTACGAAACATGTACGGTAACGTATTCAAATATTATAATAAAAAACAGTTACCTACATGAAATTTCCTGGTAGATTAAAACTGTGTGCCGGACCGAGGTTCGAACACGGGACCTTTGCCTTTCGCTGGCAAGTGCTCTACCAAGTTTCATATCAGCGCACACTCCGCTGCAGGGTGAAAATCTCATTCTGGAAACATCCCCTAGGCTATGGCTAAGCCATGTCTCCGCAATATCCTTTCTTTCAGGAGTGCTAGTTCTGCAAGGTTGGCAGGAGAGCTTCTGTAAAGTTTAGAAGGTAGGAGACGAGGTACTGGCAGAAGTAAAGCTGTGAAGACGGGGCGTGAGTCGTGCTTGGGCTGCTCAGTTGGTAGAGCACTTGCTCGCGAAAGGCAAAGGTCCCGAGTTCGACTCCCGGTCCGGCACACAGCTTTAAACTGCCAGGAAGTTTCAGATCAGCGCACACTCCGCTGCAGAGAAAAAATCTCATTCTGGAGTTACCTACATACCACTAATTACGAGAGACACTTGCAATCACCGAGCGAGGTGGCGCAGTGGTTAGACACTGGACTCGCATTCGGGAGGACGACGGTTCAATCCCGCGTCCGGCCATCTGATTTAGGTTTTCCGTGATTTCCCTAAATCACTCCAGGCAAATGCCGGGATGGTTCCTCTGAAAGGGCACGGCCGACTTCCTTCCCCATCCTCCCCTAATTCGATGAGACCGATGACCACGCTGTCTGGTCTCTTTCCCCAACAAACCAGCACTTGCAATCTTGCTTCCTATTTGTAAATGTAGTCATACTTCTTCACTTTCTCTAAAAACTAAGGAGATGACCGTCCAGTAACGTCCAAAATTTCCTATGCGTTCTTGTACATGGTTTTATAGTTAAAAAACATCCAGGCAGCAGGTGTCAGCGTTGTTAAAACGTTCCCAGTAGCAGCAGAGAGCGCTGTTATGATAGGCGTAGGCGACAGGAGAGCCTTGACAAGAGCTGCGCACGGCCTCCCCTCCCACGCAACACGCGGTCTGCGTCGCGGCCTTTAATGGACGCGTCCCTGTCTGCCCACTGCTGCCTCCAGCTTCCTCTCTCCAATACCAGGGCACCACGTCCGCAGTCTCACACAAATTCGTGGATCCATCCACTTAGATATCTGTTACAGCTGCGTTTTCGCCTTTGAGAGCTCTGTAACTGATTGATCCTATACTGCAGTATTACCTTCTTCAAGAAGCTGAAATTCTTCCTTTTCGTGACAACGTCAAAAGTTTTCCCTAGGCGCATCAGATTTAGGGAAGTGAAGAGCACTGTTTGGAAATTTGTCTATGTCTCCGTCATCACCGTTGGTTCTCTACTGGTTTGAGAAGCTTTATGTACTGTGACTGAAAGCTCGTCGTACATAAACTGCCGCAAAAAATCGCAACACCGAAAAGTAATTAATGCATGGTAATGAAATATCGGGAATATATTTGACTAGGTAGCATATTTAAGTGATTAATGTTGCGTGATCACAGGCTAATTAATGCAAGCGCGAGACAAGCTATTGCAAATGTGCAATGCTGGTACACTAATAACCGCTATAACCGCCAAAATGCTGAATGCAACTTGCAGACGTGCATGCGTGCAGTAGCCCAAACTCTTTTAAGTCTAAACTGAAGAGTTTCCTCACTGCTCACTCCTTCTGTTCTGTCGATGAGCTCCTGGAAGAGCTAAAAAATTAAGCAAATTCCAGTGTTACATTGTTGATTTTCTTCATTTAAACTTACGACTTGTTACCTGAATATGTTTTTTTATATTTCATTTTATCTGTTTCTAATATCGTGTTATAATTTCATGTATTGACTCGTTACATGACCATGGAGACTTCTCCTTAATTTGGTCCCACGGAACAATAAATAAATAAAATATAAATATACATGTGCCGGATGTCAGTCTCTGGGATGGAGTTCCATGTCGTCGGTCAATACAGGGACGCTTAAGGCTGGTTGTGGACGACGCTGGAGATGTCGTTAGATGATGTCCCATATGGGCTCGATTGGAGACAGGTCTGGTGATCAAACAGTCCAAGGCAACATGTCGACACTCTGTAGAGCATGCTGGGTTACAACTCTGGTATGTGGGCGAGCGGCTGGATTAGTCGAGCGGTCTGAGGTGGTACAGTCATGGACTGTGTGGCTGGTCCCGGCGGAGGTTCGAGTCCTCCCTCGGGCATGGGTGTGTGTGTTTGTCCTTAGGATAATATAGGTTAAGTAGTGTGTAAGCTTAGGGACTGATGACCTTAGCAGTTAAGGCCCATGAGATTTCACACACATTTGAACTTTTTTTTTTATACCCCCTGGAATGCTGTTTATGAATGGCGGCGCAACAGGTTGAATCACCAGACTGACGTACAAATTTGCAGTCAGGGTGCTTGAGATTGCCACGAAAGGGCTCCTGTTGTCACACGAAATCGCGCCTCATACCATTGCTCCATGTGTAGGTCCATTGTGTCTACCACCCAGAGAGGTTGGTTGCTGGTCCTCAACTAACCTCCTGCTAACCAACACTTGGCCATCACTGGCACCGAGGCAGAACCAGCCCTGCCGTCAAATGAGCTGTCGCTTGTCACCACTGAAGTCGCAAATGATAATGGTTTAGGGTCAGTGGAATGCACGCTAAAGGGCGTTTAGCTCGGAGCTATCTTTTAAGTAACCGATTTTTAACAGTTCGTTGTGTCGCAATGGTTTCAACTGTTGCTCAAATTGCTGCTGATGCGCCGGAGCCATACGCCGAAAGCGATGGTCTTTCCACTCTGTAATGCCACGAGGCTGTCCGGAGTCCGGTGTTCTTGCAACCGTACATTCCCACTGCCAGCAATCATGTACAGTGGCTACATTCCTGCCAAGACTTTTTGCAATATCGCAGAAGGTGTCGATAATGGCGTCTTTGTCGTCTTAAAGGCACTCTTGACTAACATCAACTCAGCAGCTTCAGTCTCTAAGATAACTAAAGTTCACGAGCGTTACAATGTGTATTTCAGGCAAACCTGATTTGCATCCTCATCGTGGCGCTATTAGCGCCGCCCTTATGCTACTGGCGCGAAATTCGAACAGACATCATCTGTAAGATGTAGAAACGCGCCTGCCAACTTTCGTTTACGTCGCGCAACTCCTTGGTGTTGCGATTTTTTCCGTCAGTGTATTTTATATCATCTACCCAGTAGCCATTACGTTGCCTTTTTTACACTACTGGCCATTAAAATTGCTACACCACGAAGATGACGTACTACAGACGCAAAATTTAACCGACAGGAAGAAGATGCTGTGATATGCAAATGATTAGCTTTTCAGGGCAATTTTAGCGGCCAGTAGTGTAGTTACGTGATTTGGTAACGTAACACCTAGACAACGTAACAGAAGGAAACAAGTGACGACAGAAGAGGGGGAAATTAATATTCTTGCTGCTGTTGCATTTGATCCACACGTTAGCTCCCACACAATCGCACGAGGAAATGGTCTGTGTCAGGCAAGTGTCCTACGCATTCTCCGTCGACAGAGGTTCCATCCCTATCACATTTCCCTCTGCCAACATCTGATGGAAACGATTATGAGAATCGTGTTAATTTTTGTACATTGGCATTAAGACAGGATGCTCCAGATGTACCATGTATCTTCTTTAGTGATGAAGCCATATTTACTAACCGCGGCCAGGAAAACCGCCGAAACATGCACTGTTGATCTGTAGACAATCCCCGTTGACTCTGTCACGTAGAACGTCAGCGTCCATGGAGTGTAAACGTCTTGTGTGGGTTAGAGAACCATCAGCCCATAGGTCCGTTTTTCCTAGAAGGCGCACAAGTCCTAACCGACCATCTTTCACGGATGCTTGAAGATGCTCCTCTGCAGACTTGGAGGAGCCTGTGGTACCAACATATTGGCTGTCCAACCCATAGTGCACCAAGTACTGCAGCATATCTTCACGTATTGTTTCCAAATCGTTGGACTGGACACGGAAGACCTGTACCTTGGCAGCCCATTTCCCCGAATTTGACACCCGTAGACTTTTTTCTGTGGGGAAAGCTGAAAGACGCTGTCTTCAAGGACATACCAACTACACCTGATAATATGCAACGACGTATTACTGCAGCCTGCTCCAAAGTCTCGCTGAAATGCTAGCACTTGTGCAGCAGTCGTGCCATGCCAGACTGGAAGCGCGTATTGTGGCTACCAATGGTCATTTTGAACACAACCTGTGACGGGCAATTGTCTCCTTACTGGTCAGAATCCATATAACTAGTGTACCCACTTGTGTTTTTCTTTAGTGTGTGCTACCACAGGTATTGCACAACTGTGGGAGCTTTTCAAAGAGCGATATCTTGTAAACGACTCGCACTGGAATCCTGCCAAACACCACTACATTCTAATTTACCCTACTTTCAGTTTCTGCCTGCCAACAGGCATTTTTCCATTTACAGTAAAAAGCGTATGTTTGCACAAAAAATACACTTTCTAAGTATTATACAATCTGTTGATGACTACCAATACATTTTGTGAAAACCACACATCACTAGCATTTTCCATTTCCGCAATTGCGGTGCAAGTTGTAAGTGATTCGTCCTGTATAGCACAATGGGAATACGCTTACTATGCGCTTCACATTACGGATGTGTATACAGATGTAGGACACATTGCTCAAAGTAATTACTAAAATATTTTTTGCCGTTCAGTGCGAGGCCGGTAGCTTCTCTCTCACAGGTCGTCTTTAACGCGAGACCAGCTATCGATTCTAAGCGGGAGCAACGTCCGCTGAGTCACCCCAGCCGCAGACGCCAGACAGGGAGGGTGGTTGTCTGGCCGCCGTAGACCGGAACTTGCGGCCCTGCGCAAGCGCAGATGGCAGGGGCAGGTTCGGCCAACGGCGGCGATCAATACAGCTACTGGAAGGGCTCTACAGTGGTGCGAGTACTCTGTAAACCACGATTTACAGGCGTTCTTCTGACACTATTTTATTAAAGGAAATGACTCAGAGAACCGTTAAAATTATCGTCGCAGTATTTTACTTCTGTACTCTGTGAATCGTCATGTTGTTGTTGTGCTCTACGCTATACAGTCCGACGACTGCTTTGATGCAGTTCTCCATGCTGCTCTATCCTGTGTACGTAACTCTATCTCCGAGTAACTACTACGACGTCCGTTCATTTGAACCTATAGAACATAGTTCTTGCGACTTGTTTTAAAATTTTCTCCTTGCTCCATTCAAGGATGGAGCGTGGGGAATAAATGATTTCTTGTACATCCGTGTGTGAACTGATATCAGCTAATTTCATCTTCACTCTCTCGAAGTACTGGGCTGAACAAATAATAGCGTGTTCTTTCCCGAAAGCTGATTATAAGTATTTTTTTTAGCTGGTTCTTGCCACGTATATGTCTTTCCTAGTTATTATAAATTTTAATGCTCTCGAGCCCAGTATAATGTAATAACAACTAAAAGATAAGCAGTTTTGGTTGAGTAACAGGCGTCCTCAGATCTACGGAAACAAAAAGAAAAATTTCCTCTCATTTAATGCAGAAGCCTCCTAACAATGTTTGAAAAACACATCGTTTATAAGAGTACTGAAATATTAAAAATAGTAAAAAAACTTTTCATGATTGCACTGTAAATTGCACCTAAATGCAGCGTAAACCACCACAATATCGTTACTAAGCATAACTTGTCAATAGCCAAAGCCTGATCGGAGCATGGTGAGTATAAAATCGTAGGAGACCTATCGCTGCGCGTGCCTGTTTTTATACACCATCATTCACTGACCGATCTTTGGATATTAACAGGTTACGATTAGCAACGATGTTGCGGTGATTGAGACTGTATTTTGGTACCAATTAAATTTAAGAACGGTAAGATTCCTACTATTTTTAATTGTTTCGAAACTTTTATGAAAAATTTGTGTTTTTCAAACATTTTTTGGAGGTTTTCACATTCAATGAAGACAATTTTTCTGTTTGTTTCCGTGGATCTGGTGACCGAAATCGGTTCTCGTCTAGTTCTTATCGCGTTATTTTTCAGATCATAATGATTAAAATTTGTAGTATATAATACAGATCGATGTCAGGCCTTAACAAAGTCGTTCTTAGTGCCTGCCTACAAAGATTTTACTGAAGGAGGTGGGGCGGTGATAAGACACTGGACTCGTATTAGGAAGAGCGTATTCAAATCCCTGTCCGGCTAGTTAGATTTAGTTTCTCCTTGGTTACCCTAAATCGACTAAGGTGAATTCCAGGCTGGTTGGTCTGAAAAGGCACTGCCGATTTCCTTCCCCATTCCTCACCAGTTCAAGCTTGTGTTACCACTGCACTGACCTCGTCGTCGTAGATGATGATCTAATCTAATCTTTCCTTCCTTTTTATTTAGATTTTTCAACGTTCATGTTACAGAGTCTCGCCAGTCGGTGTAGTCTGTGACTACATTGCCTGTTTCTGTCACAGGGCCAATTTTTTTCTGTCATCAATGCCTCGAGAGGTCCGGTAGGTGTGTGATAGTCTTAAATTTACAATGTGTTGTCTATAGTTCAAGTTAAGTATTCACTATTATTCTCATACTGGGTCATTATGTGTGCTAACTAATCTAACGCATCACTTTACGTCTCCCCTTTTCGCCTTCGAGCAGCCAGGAATAGGCTACACTAACGTCTTTGACTTCTTTCGGTGATGTTTCATTGGCAAATAATACACAGCTGCAGATGGCGTTTTATTAAATTTGATTTTGTGCGTTAGTTTTTAACATTGCCGTTGTAGAATTCTTCAAATTACTCTGCACCTTCTTTCTTTCCATTATCTATTTTATTATTGCAATTTAGGTCGCACCTGACATATTTCAAATATGTTGCTGAACTGGGGTACCATTATCTACATATTTTCAACTGCTGACATCTTTCCAACACTTTGTTTCAATTTTTTAAAAATTTCTTAACTTATCGTGACTGGAAAGATCTTCCTATTTTCGGAGGGTGTTAGTATGACCTCATCAAAAGTGGAGTGTTAGCTGACAGACTACCGTAGCACTGTTGTGGTCTAGGGACTAGCGTTGTTGTCTATGGATCACGGGGTCCCGGGTTCGATTCTCGGCCGGGTTGGGGATTTTCTCTGCCTGGAGACTGGGTGTTAGTGTTGTCCTCATCATTTCATCATCATTTGTGAGAGTTACTAGATTGGATTGTGAAAAGAAAATAGACTGTGTAAGAATTGGGACTTTGTGCGGACGCTGATGAGCGCGCAGTTGAGCGCCCCACAAACCAAACATCATCATCATCACCATAGCGCTGTCCGTTGAGGTTCTTGGCCCTTCGAATTCTCTGTTCAATCCTTTAAATACAAAACAGGTTGCAGGCAACCACATTGTACATGTGTGGTCTCAGCTGTCACTTTAAATCTTGTTATTATTAACTCGACATAAATCTGATAGATTTTAATCAAAAAATTTTCTTGTCATCTCTATCGCACTTTCTGAAGAATGGTAAAAACGTTGTATTTGTTTCCTTTTTTGGAATCTTTCTTTTTTTACTTCAACACTGCTTAGTAAACTCAATAAACCTGAGATTAAGCGACGATTTCCATACACCAGCATTTACCTATGGATATAAAAGAAACTCGTGTTAGTTACACTATTTATAACTCAAGAACGGCTGGACCGATTTGGCTGAAAATTGGTGGAGAGGTAGCTTAGAACCAGGAGACGGACGTAGGATACTTTTTATCCCGTTCGACCGCTTTAAAAAGTGGTATAACAATAACGCATCTGATATGGAATAACAAAACTCAAATGACAGCTAAACGTCTAAAAGATCTACGCAATGACTCGAGATGTTCTGGAGGAGCAATGATTTTACCGTCTGGCGATTTCCGCCAAACACTGCCAGTACTTCCAAGATCAACGGCTGCAGACGAAATAAATACTTGCCTCAAATCATCGAATCTATAGCGCTATGTGAAGAAACTTCAGCTGACAACAAACATGAGAGTTGCATTGCTTAATGATACATCTGC
The DNA here is from genome assembly GCF_021461395.2 of Schistocerca americana. Taxonomy (NCBI): domain Eukaryota; kingdom Metazoa; phylum Arthropoda; class Insecta; order Orthoptera; family Acrididae; genus Schistocerca; species Schistocerca americana. The sequence continues at coordinate 719,597,035 of NC_060122.1, read as the reverse complement.
TGAAGATTTCTCTGAGCAATTGTTGACTATCGGTAATGGTCGAGTACCTGTCGAAGAATCGAGCGGATTGATTTCATTTCCTCATAATTTCTGTAACTTTGTCTCATCGAAAGACGAACTTATCAACAAAGTATTCCCAAACATCATTACTAACTACAAAAGTAATGAATGGTTGAGTGAGCGAGCAATTTTAGCGGCTAAGAATAAAGATGTAGTGACGTAAACTACATAATTCAGAATGACATCATTGATAAAATGCATTCATTCAAATCTATTGACTGTGTAACAAATGAAGATGAAGCCACCAACTATCCAACTGAATTTTTAATCTCCTTGGATGCGCCTGGCTTACCACCGCACAATTTACTCCTAAAAGTTGGCTTCGTAGTAATCATGCTTCGAAACACAAACCAACCAAACTGTGCAACGGTACGCGTTTGGTGGTAGGTAAATTGATGAACAATGTTATTTACACGACGATACTCAAAGGGAAATTCGAAGGTGAGGAAGTTCTCATTCGGAGGATCCCGATGACCCCAACCGGTATGCCGTTTGAGTTTAAAAGACTTCAATTTCCGATCCGTCTTGCATTCGCCATGACCATTAACAAATCACAAGGCTAATCCTTGAAAGCTTGTGGTTTAAATCTGGAATATCCATGTTTTTCGCATGGTCAATTATATGTGGCATGTTCACATGTCGGAAGACCATCTGCGTTGTTTGTTCTTGCGCCTGATAATAAAACAAAAAATGTCGTGTATCACAAGGTACTTAATTGAAGAGTGGAAGCTATGCAGCAAAAACATAAAGAATCATTAAAATACTTAATTTTTTATTTGTGTTTCCTAATAAAAAATTGAACTTAACATCCAAAATCTGATTATTTATTGGCATTAAGGCGGAACAGAGTTCGCCGGGTCAGCTAGTTTATTTATGTTATTTGGGCCAGCGTCTTTATTACGTATCATTCTCTTCTTTCATTGTTATTTTATCTATTTTCACTGTTTCATAGTGCTTACTTATACATTTTTGTAACCAACTCTCAGTCTCTCACCTTTTTTTCTGCTTATATGCTCCAGAATCTTAAAAGTCTAAAAGTCTATTTTTGGTGACCACATGCATCTGTTTCAATACTAGCCAAGTTTCTTCCTCCAACTCTTTTCGTAAAAATTTTTATTAGACTTTCGTTTTGGTTGCTTTTTGTTAGACATAATGCCTCATTTTCTGCTGTTCTTTTGGTCAGAAGCTTGTAGTATGCTGTATATTTTATTTAACACGCTATACAGACGAATGGAAAAACTAGTAGAAGCCGACCTCGGGGAAGATCAGTTTGGATTCCGTAGAAATATCGGAACACGTGAGGCAATACTGACCCTACGACTTATCTTAGAAGCTAGGTTAAGGAAAGGCAAACCTACGTTTCTAGCATTTGTAGACTTAGAGAAAGCTTTTGACAGTGTTGACTGGAATACTCTCTTTCAAATTCTGAAGGTGGCAGGGGTAAAATACAGGGAGCGAAAGACTATTTACAATTTGTACAGAAACTAGATGGCAGTTATAACAGTCGAGGGACATGAAAGGGAAGCAGTGGTTGGGAAGGGAGTGAGACAGGGTTGTAGCCTCTCCCCGATGTTATTCAATCTCTATATTGAGCAAGCAGTGAATGAAACAAAAGAAAAATTCGGAGTAGGTATTAAAATTCATGGAGAAGAAATAAAAACTTTGAGGTTCGCAGATGACATTGTAATTCTGTCAGAGACAGCAAAGGACTTGGAATATCAGTTGAACGGAATGGATAGTGTCTTGAAAGGAAGATATAAGATGAACATCAACAAAAGCAAAACGAGGATAATGGAATGTAGTCAAATTAAATCGGGTGATACTGAGGGAATTAGATTAGGAAATGAGAAACTTAAATAGTAAATGAGTTTTGCTATTTTGGGAGCAAAATAACTGATGATGGTCGAAGTAGAGAGGATATAAAATGTAGACTGGCAATGGCAAGGAAAGCATTTCTGAAGAAGAGAAATTTGTTAACATCGACTATAGATTTAAGTGTCAGGAAGTCGCTTCTGAAAGTATTTGTATGGAGTGTAGCCATGTATGGAAGTGAAACATGGACGATAAATAGTTTGGACAAGAAGAGAATAGAAGCTTCCGAAATGTGATGCTACAGAAGAATGCTGAAGATTAGATGGGTAGATCACATAACTAATGAGGAAGTATTGAATAGGATTGGGGAGAAGAGAAGTTTGTGGTACAACTTGACTAGAAGAAGGGATCGTTTGGTAGTACATGTTCTGAGGCATCAAGGGATCACCAGTTTAGTATTGGAGGGCAGCGTGGGGGGTAAAAATCGTAGGGGGAGACCAAGAGATGAATACACTAAGCAGATTCAGAAGGATGTAGGTTGCAGTGGGTACTGGGAGATGAAGAAGCTTGCACAGGATAGAGTAGCGGATAGAGTAGCATAGAGAGCTGCATCAAACCAGTCTCTGGACTGAAGGCAACAACAACAACACGGTGAACATTAATAAAACCGACATGCTGCAGGTACGGATTCCTGACTATAAATGGAGGAAAAAAGTCCGATGAACATGTGTCCTGAAATGCTTCTTTGTCACGGTAGATGGTGCTGACGAATGAAAGTTCCTCCGACCACGCGCCGTGTGTTCCTCGTGTGTTGCAGGCTGTGTGATTGACGCAGCGTACTGTAAGCAGCAGAATGGTCTGGTAATCGTGTCGGGAACAAGCCGAGATAGTGTCTGTACATGGCCAAGCAAAATGAAACGGTCGAGAGGCAGCATGGCTATATCAAAATAAGTACCCTCACAGACACCAACCACGTCACACATTTCAAGCCCTTTTTGGGCGTTTGTGTGGTCATGGGTCCTTTCAGACAGACAAACGTACAGGGAGGCAGCGGACTGGCGTACACCAGATTTGTAGGACAGTGCTACTTCTTGAACGTTTCAATCTGTTTGGCCGTACACGGACACTATCTCAGCTTGTTCCCAACATGAATACCAGACCATGCCGCTGCTTACAGTACGCTCCGTCAGTCACACAACCTGAAACACCCAAGAAAAACACGGCACGCAGGCAGACGAACTTTCATTCGTCAGGGCCATTTACCGTGGCAATGACGCATTTCCGAACACATCTTCAAGGACCATTTTTTTCCTCTATTTCCAGTCAGGAACCCGTCTCTGCAGTTCGTCGGTTTTATTAATGTTAACCCTGTATGTAAACAGCAGGTTCTGAGATTCGACAAATACAAGGGTAATCCGAAAAGTCCGGGCTCCTTATTTTCATAGGTACATAGATCTGTTTATTTCTACAATGGTGTACATCAGTTTACAGCTTGAACGTTTAGCTATTTTTCGACATAATCACCATTTCTGTCAATGCATTTTTCTACACGCTGTGGCGTATGCCCATGTCATACCAGCTTGCCGCGATGCTGTTCAGAAAGTTATGAACCTCTTCTTTCACCTCGTCGTCGGAGCTGAATCGCTTTCCGGCCAAATGTTCTTTTAACCTAGGGAACAGGTGATAGTCACTGGGCGCCAAGTCAGGACTATAGGGTGGGTGGGTGATTGTGTTCCACTGAAACTGTTGCAGGAGAGCAACGGTTTGCCGAGCGATGTGTGGGCGAGCGTGTCATGGAGAATGTGTACGTTCTAGCTCAACATTCCTCTTCTCCGGTTCTGAATTGCCCGTTTGAGTTTTTTCAGAGTCTCACAGTACCTGTCAGCGTTAAGTGTGGTCCCAGTGGGCATAAAGCCGACCAATAATACCCCTTTCCGATCCCAAAAAACGGTTGTCATGATTTTACCGGCAGACCGTGTTTGTTTGAATTTCCGCGGCTTTGGCGAAGAAGGATGCCTCCACTGGCGTGATTGTTGCTTGGTCTCACAAGGGGAAAGCCTCAGACACGGCCAACCGATCCGACTCAAATTTGGCAGGGCGCTTGTGTAAACCTAAAACGAAGGAATCTTAGTTATTTTGGGTCAACACCCCCGCAATTTTGAGAAAATCACCTCTAAAGGTTATGATGAGCAATCGACTCAAAATTGGGGGGATCGATGGATAATTGTAAACAGAGCATTTTTCATCGTCAGGTATGGGGTCCGAAAACGCATACTTTTCCAGAAATCGAGGTAAGAAACTTTTACAACTGCCGCTTCTGAACCCATATTGTAAACGCTTTTCGCCGACAGTACCGATAGCGATACGGCACGGTAGCTCAGCGTGTTCGGTCAGAGGGTTAGCTCCCTCTGTAATAAAAAAAAACTGAGTTACTCGATCAACAACGAACTTAAACGGATGTCTTACGACGTCCGCCCCGAGCAGATGCAACAAACAAAATCGAACAAAATGAGAGGGAAAAAAAGATAGCGCAACGGCCAAGGTTTGGGAAATTAGATTGCCTACCTTATTATTATCATTCCTTATTGATTTACTTACCTTATTAACCCTCCTCTCCCTATCAATTGAGATATGGAAAAATACAGACGAAAAGAAGAATATCCGCTAAGTTTCTTCGAGATTCGAACCCGGGTTTACCGATTCCCAGCGAGTTACCTTAGCCGTCGCGCTATCGGTGCTGTCGCCAAAAAGCGTTTACCATGTGGGTACAGAAGCGGCAGTTGTAAAAGTTTCTTTCCTCGACTTCTGGAAAAGTTTGCATTTGCGGTCCCCATACCAGATGATGAAAAATGCTCTATTTGCAATTATCTACGGATCCCTCCAGTTCTGCGTCGATTGCTCGTCATAACCTTTAGGGGTGATTTTCTCAAAATTTCGGGGGTGTTGACCCAAAATATCTTGGAGTCCTTCGTTTTAGGTTGTACCCAGGCGATCTGCCAAATTTGAGCCGAATCGGTTGGTCGTGTCTGAGGCCTTCCCCTTGTCAGGTGTAAAGTGGTATGCCCAGGTTTCGTCACCCGTGACAATTGAGTCCAGAAAGTTGTCCTGTTCGGCAGCAAGGCGGTGAAGAAATGCGCGAGAAGCATCAACTCGTTGCCGCATGTGGTTCTCAGTCAGCATGCGTGGCACCCATCTTAGGCACACCTTCCGGTACTTCAATGTTTCCGTTAAAATTCTGTGGGCGGTGCTTCGGGAAACCTCAGGAACCAGCGTGTAGAGATCATCCAGGGTGATCCGCCGATCTTCACGCATGCTTTGCTCAACCTTTAACACTGTCTCAACTGATGGTCTCCCGCTCCTTTGTTCGTAGTGAATTTCGGTCCGACCAGCTGCAAACTCTCTACACCACTTACGAACATTTTTGACATCCATACACGACTCACCATACACTTCCGTCAATTGGCGATGGATTTCAATCGGCGCAGTGCCCTTTGCGTTAAAAAACCGAATAACTGCCCGCAATTCGCACTTGGCAGTAACATCCAACGGGAGCTCCATTCTCAACGGCTGCCAAGCCAAGACTGAGCGCCTCAGCGCGGCGTGCGCATGTTCACACACAGCGCGTGAAGCACTCTTCATAACAGTGTGACCAATTGCCACACAGAGTTCTGTACTTATAAAAAATAGGAGACCTTACTTTTGGGATTACCCTCGTAATACGTCTTCCGTAAAGTTGATTTCAACTCTTTAGTTGTTTTGGACACTATGTTGATGTACGGAGTAGGATTGATGGGAAACGAAGTGGCTTTCCACCTTGCGCCATGGAACAAGTCAGTGACGGTGAACCTACAATTTAACGATAAAACGATACGCGTAACCAGAGCTGAACGCCACGCTGTCAATCGTAGTATGAAACGAGGATTAGCTAACGACCTTTTGGTCAACATCGTGTCACTTGATAACCCTGAAGTCACTGATGCTTCATAGTAGAAAGGCGCTGTACAGTGTGCTTCACAATTCTTATTACAGGCTTCTAGGAGTTGTAGAGGGTACTTTGTAGACAAAGATTTCATGAGGAACCCATGTCAGGGAATATCACTTTCAAATATCCTGCTTCAAGGTATGTACATAGTGGAGATAATGAGCTCTGACCTATGTTCTACAGGAGCCCATGACACGCACAATGGTTCGAGTGCTTGTTGTCGTGGTCTCTTCTACATGACGAAGGACGCCCTCTTCAAAGTTGGGAGTGCGGTGTGTCCGTGGAGCACCACAATCAACCTTCCTAGTGGCGAACGTACAAGTATCTCGCAGCCGTTGTTGTAGTGGGACAAAAATGCCGTGGTCAACGAGATCCACGAGATACACGGGCCTTATGGCGTGCATCACAGAACGTGAAACTGCAGATTTTAGGAGTTACAGCAACGTCTCCGGCAGGGAGCAAGCTACTATTTCAGAACAGTTTACTAATTCCTAACTGCGCGTTTAAATGCATGCAAGCTCTCGATAACACATGAGAAAGTTTGTCAAATAAAAAAAATTAGAAGTAAAAAGCTATTAATGTGTAAACCGCAATTTTCATACCACAATTACCGCGAGGTGTAGCCGCGTGGTCTTGGGCGCCTTGCCACGGTTCGCGCGGCTCCCTCCGTCGGAGGTTCGAGTCCTCCCTTGGGCATGGGTGTTTGTGTTGTCCTTAGCGTAAGTTAGTTTAAGTTAGATTAAGTAGTGTGTAAGCCTAGGGACAGATGACCTCAGCTGTTTGGTACCATAGGAATTTATCACCACCGCCGGCTGGTGTGGCCATGCGGTTCTAGGCGCTTCAGTCTGGAACCGCGCGACCGCTACGGTCGCAGGTTCGAATCCTGCCTCGGGTATGGATGTGTGTGATGTCCTTAGGTTAGTTAGGTTTAAGTAGTTCTCAGTTCTAGGGGACTGGTGACCTCAGAATTTAAGTCCTATAGTGCTCAGAGCCATTTTGAACAAGCGGCTTTCCGTCAACTGTGATGGTGAAAAAAACATAACTACGAGCCATTTTTATCACCACCGCCACGTATCACAATTAATGTTCGGTAACTAGTTTCGGCTGCTATCTGCAACCATCTTCATATAGTTCAAAATTCGAAAAGGTGGTGAATAAGCATTGGAAAGCGTCGTTAGCTGTAGTGATACAACAATACGCACTTGTAAGTACCAAAACAATAACAGTACGTACTTGAAAATGTCGCTGGGGGCAAGCCAAGTTGTAGACGGTAATTTCGCAGGTTGACGGTCATATTGGAAATTGTCCAGTTGTGTGAGCAGAAGTTGGATCGATAGTTGCAGCTCATACAGCTGGACAGTTTCCTGTATGACCGTTAACCTGAGAAATTACCGTCTACAACCTGGCTTGCTCACGGTGACGTTTTCAACTACGTACTCTTACTGTTCTGGTACTTACGAATGCATGCTATTGCTTGACAACAGCTAACGATGTTTTCCAATGCTTATTCAGTGCCTTTTCATATTTTAATCGATCTGAAGATGGTTGGAGATAGCAACCGAAACTAGTTATCAACATTAACTGTGATAGAAAAATTGGGGTCTAGGCATTAAAAGATTTTACTTTTAATTTTTTTTATTTAATAATCTACAATAAGGCCGCCGTCTCCCCCTCCTCCCCCCTGACACGACGAAGTAAAGACTTTTAGTGGGCACACTTTCCTTGGCATACTGATTTCCTTTGGGCACTGGACGTAGTCGAGCACTCGCGATGTGTCAGGCAGGGCAAATCGTGCGGCGTCACAAGGTCACTGTGGGGCATATATTTTTCGTGTGTACCGCGAAAATTTAATAGGACGTCATAATTACAAATGGTTCAAATGGCTCTGAGCACTATGGGACTTAACATCTGAGGTCATCAGTCCCCTAGAACTTAGAACTACTTAAACCTAACGAACCTAAGGACATCACACACATCCATGCCCGAGGCAGGATTCGAGCCTGCGACCGTAGCGGTCGCGCGGTGCCAGACTGAAGCGCCTATAACCGCTCGACCACACCGGCCGGCAATCATAATTACAAGGACTGACGAAGGCGCCCTGTTCTCAGTTTGTATGGGTACTGTAAAGTGGGAGATTCAAAATGGTACATTTCTGAACATGGGTTCCTCTACAACATCTTCATAACATCGAGCAAAGTGACACAAGTGATAAATGGCGCGCAGTCAGGAGGACTGCGGAACAGATTCCCGCCAGGGCATTTAGGTGTAAGTGTTCCATGATTCCCCTTGCTTGCTTAAGGTAAATGACGAATCGTTCCACTGAAAAAGGTAATGGCCGATTTCATTCCCAATGTTTCTCCCACTGTGTGCTCCGTCAGTAATGACATGTCGTCTACGCGGGCATTAAAACCTGAAAAATGGTTCAAATGGCTCTGAGCACTATGGGACTTAACATCTGTGGTCATCAGTCCCCTAGAACTTAGAACTACTTAAACCTAACTAACCTAAGGACATCACACACATCCATGCCCGAGGCAGGATTCGAACCTGCGACCGTAGCGGTCACGCGGTTCCAGACTGAAGCGCCTAGAACCGCACGGCCACACCGGCCGTCCTTAAAACCTGATGTCCTCTCATTTCTTGATAACTTCAACGCACTTTTTGTAATTTTTGTTTGTATTTTATCGTTTATAAATATGGGTGTAGGAAATTTGTGAGCTTAAAAACAATAATGTCGTATTAAAAAATTGCTGCTGCCATCACGACTTTAAGACAATGCATGTGCGACGTGCTTTAGGTCATAATTTTGTTTTCGATTGAATTTCATTACGGTAAACATCTTAAATGTAATGTATGTTTCGTTTTAATCGCAGTCTCGCTTTGCTAACACCACTGCACCGCTGTCATATAAAGGCACGAAATTTTATCTTTACATACATAAATACCCTGGCCCTTATGAAAGCAATTATTCGGCTTGGTATTGATTGACAGAGTTGTTGGATGTCCCCCTGAGGGATATCGTTGTAAATTATGTTCAATTGGTGCATTAGGTCGTCAAAATCCCGAGCTGGTTGAAGGGCCCTGCAATGTAATCTACAAACGTTCTCAATCGAGTAGAGAACCGGCGACCTTTCTTACCAAAGGAGGGTTTGTCAAGCACGAAGACAAGTAGTAGGCAGGAACTTCCGTCGTGGGCGGGCATTATCTTGCTGAAATGTAAGCCCAGGATGCTTGCCATGAAGGGCAACAAAACGGGGAATATAATATCACCGACGTACCACTGTGCAGTAAGGGTGTCGCGGATGGCATCGAAAGGGGTCCTGCTGTGGAAAGAATGACACCCCAGGCCATCATTCGTGTCTGTTGGGCCTTATGGCGGGCAACTCTCAGGTTGGTTTCCCACTGCTGACTGGGGCGTCTCCAGACGTCTTCGTCGGTCACTGGAGCTCAGTTCGAAAAGAGACTCACCACTGAAGACAGTTCTGCTCCGGGCAGTGAGATACAAGCTGAAGACGCGTCTGGAAACGAACCGGACAGTGGTGGGATTCCAACTCTACTGTCGCTTGCCTTACGGCCCGACAAACAGCAGTGGTGGTCTTGTGTGCCATTTCGTTCCATAACTGGACCCCTTTGGTTGCCATCTGCAGCGCCTTGCAGCTCAGCGACAAGTCGACGATATGCTACGCCCCATTTTGTTGCTCTTCGTGGCAAGCCATCCTTGGCTTACATTTCAGCAAGAAAACGCCCGCCTGCACACGGCGAGAGTTTCTGCTGCTTGACTTCGTTGTTGCCGTTCCACACCTTGGCGAGCAACGTCGCCGGATCTCACTCCAGCTGAGAGCGTTTGGAGCATTGTGGGCTGGGCCCTCCAACCAGATCGGGATTTTGGCGGTCTAACAGGGAAACAACTACCTACAGATAAAGCGCACCAAAATAAATGAACAAACACACAACAGATGCCTTAGTGCTTAGAGTGGATTAATAGTTCGGTAGCTGGTTAAGGAATTTATAGTAGTTTTGTAATAGAAGAAGTAGTAGTAGTATTATTAAATACAATTAAGTATCAGAAATGAATAGGTAATATATAAATTTGTTGCTATCCAAGAAAATGTGATTTGTATGGAGTATTTTACCTTTTCAGGCAATAGGCTGTAATTATGAAGAGTAAATAAACAAATAAAATAACTGATCTAACACGCTAATTGTACATAATTTGGCGCGGTATCCCCCAGCAGAACATCTAACAACTCTATCAATCAATGCAAGCCGTAGAACTGCTTCCATGAAGACCAAAGTTGGGCCAACGCATTATTAACTTGCTCAATTTGTTAAGCGCTTTCTCTTGAATGTATCATCCAATTTTTATGAAATTGTACTCATATGTCTGTGATGATGATGAGGTCCCATACTCCGAGGAGCGTAGGAAACGATGCGGGAGACCCCCACCGCCGACTAGGCAAGGTCCTAGCGGAGGTGGTTTGTCATTGGCTTCCTCCGACCGTATGCGGATGAATGATGATGATGAAGACAACGCAACAACACCCAATCATCTCGAGGCAGGGAAAAATCCCTGACCATGCCGGGAATCGAACCCGGGACACCGTGCGAGAACGCTACCGCAAGACCACGAGCTGCGGCATATGTCTGTCTGTACATGTAAATCATATACAGGGTGAGTCACCTAACATTACCGCTGGATATATTTCGTAAACCACATCAAATACTGACGAATCGATTCCACAGACCGAACGTGAGGAGAGGGGCTAGTGTAACTGGTTAATACAAACCATAAAAAAATGCACGGAAGTATGTTTTTTAACACAAACCTACGTTTTTTTAAATGGAACCCCGTTAGTTTTGTTAGCGCATCTGAACATATAAACAAATACGTAATCAGTGCCGTTTGTTGCATTGTAAAATGTTAATTAGATCCGGAGATACTGTAACCTAAAGCTGACGCTTGAGTACCACTCCTCCGCTGTTCGATCGTGTGTATCGGAAAGCACCGAACTACGTAGGGATCCAAAGGGAACGGTGATGGACCTTAGGTACACGAGAGACTGGAACAGCACATTACGTCCACATGCTAACACCTTTTTTATTGGTCTTTTTCACTGACGCACATGTACATTACCATGAGGGGTGAGGTACACGTACACACGTGGTTCCCGTTTTCAATTACTTAGTGGAATAGAGTGTGTCGCGACGTGTCAGGCCAATAGATGTTCCATGTGGTGGCCATCATTTGCTGCACACAATTGCAATCTCTAGCGTAATGAATGTCGTAGGCTGCCACAATACGTTGTTTCATATCCTCTGGGGTTGTAGGCACATCACGGTACACATTCTCCTTTAACGTACCCCACAGAAAGAAGTCCAGAGGTGTAAGATCAGGAGAACGGGCTGGCCAATTTATGCGTCCTCCTCGTCCTATGAAACGCCCGTCGAACATCCTGTCAAGGGTCAGCCTAGTGTTAATTGCGGAATGTGCAGGTGCACCATCATGCTGATACCACATACGTCGACGCGTGTCCAGTGGGACATTTTCGAGCAACGTTGGCAGACCATTCTGTAGAAACGCGATGTATGTTGCAGCTGTTTGGGCCCCTGCAATGAAGTGAGGACCAATGAGGAGTCGCCAGTGATTCCGCACCATACATTTACAGTCCACGGTCGCTGTCGCTCTACCTGTCTGAGCCAGCGAGGATTGTCCACGGACCAGTAATGCATGTTCCGTAGATTCACTGCCCCGTGGTTTGTGAAAACCGATTCATCGGTAAACAGGTAGAACTGCAACGTATTCTCTGTTAATGCCCATTGACAGAATTGCACTCGATGATTAAAGTCATCACCGTGTAATTGCTGATGTAGCGGCACATGAAACGGGTGAAAGCGGTGACGATGCAGTGTGCGCATGACACTACTTTGACTCAGTCCACCGCCTCTCGCAATGTCCCGTGTACTCATGTGTGGGTTCATGGCAACAGCAGCTAACACACCAACTGCACCCGCTTCTCCTGTGACGGGCCTGTTACGGACCCGTTTGCGTGCTACGACCATACCTGTTGCATACAGTTGGCGGTAGATGTTTTGCAATGTGCGGCACGTTGGATGCTCTCTGTCCGGGTACCGTTCTGCATACACCCTGCAGGCTTCAGCTGCATTTCGTCGACACTCGCCATAGATGAGTATCATCTCCGCCTTCTCAGAGTTCGAATACACCATGGTCACAGTTCCTACAACACTACACTATCACAGACGTCTGGTAACACGGTGTACTACAGTTGGTCTGCGTGCGGAGACGAATGCAGAATAACAATAGCAGCAAGCGCTACATGCGGACAGTGCGACAGCTAAACCAAACCACAACAGTGCACTACAGCCACACTCGTAAACACGGTCGTCATCGTAAACATGTCCCTGCAGATGCTGCTCGCCGACCGTGGTTTGTTACAACACGCAACTGAACGTTGGAGGTTTCAAGCGTCAACTTTAGGTTACAATATCTCCGGATGTAATTAACATTTTACAATGCAACAAACGGCACTGATTACGTATTTGTTTATATGTTCAGATGTGCTAACAAAACTAACGGGGTTCCATTTAAAGAAACGTAGGTTTGTGTTAAAAAACATACTTCCGTGCATTTTTGTATGGTTTGTATTAAACAATTACACTAGCCCCTCTCCTCACGTTCGGTCTGTGGAATCGGTTCGTCAGTATTTGATGTGGTTTACGAAATACATCCAGCGGTAACGTTAGGTGACTCACCCTGTATACCGGTTTCCATCCCATTCGGATTATTCTTTCTTGGTGTGTCTTTTTTTTCTTAGAGTGTATTACCGTTCGTATTATGTATGAAAAATGGTTCAAATGGCTCTGAGCCCTAGAACTTAGAACCACTTAAACCTAACTAACCTCAGGACATCACACACATGCATGCCCGAGGCAGGATTCGAACCTGCGACCGCGGCAGTCGCGCGGTTCCGGACTGAAGCGCCTAGAACCGCTCGGCCACCGGGGTTCCATGGCCTGTTAAGCTCCCAAGGGTACTGAATTTGTATTAATTTAAAGGCCATCACTAACCTCACATTTTCGTGCAGCGAACCTGGGAACATACTGAGTCAAGCTCAAACTTATGCTAGAACACCCAAGTATTCTGCAGAAACGACATAGCACTTTTTCACATGACGTACTGAAAGCTTTGGATCAAGCCAGTCAGGTAGATGCAATATTTCTTGATTTCCGAAAAGCATTTGACTCAGTACCACAACTACGCTTATTGTCAAAAGTACGATCATATAGGGTATCGTGTGAAATTTAGAGTGGACTGAGGACTTTTTGGTGCGGAGGACGCAGCACGTAATCTTGGATGGAGAGTCATCATCAGATGTATAGTAACTTCAGGTGTGCCTTAGGGAAGTGTGTTGGGTCCCTTGCTTTTCATGTTGTATATTAACGACCTTGCAGACAATATTACATCTACATCTACATCTATACTCCGCGAGCCACCTTACGGTGTGTGGCGGAGGGTACTTATTGTACCACTATCTGATCCCCCCTTCCCTGTTCCATTCACGAATTGTGCGTGGGAAGAACGACTGCTTGTAAGTCTCCGTATTTGCTCTAATTTCTCGGATCTTTTCGTTGTGATCATTACGCGAGATATATGTGGGCGGTAGTAATATGTTGCCCATCTCTTCCCGGAATGTGCTCTCTCGTAATTTCGATAATAAACCTCTCCGTATTGCGTAACGCCTTTCTTGAAGTGTCCGCCACTGGAGCTTGTTCAGCATCTCCGTAACGCTCTCGCGCTGACTAAATGTCCCCATGACGAATCGCGCTGCTTTTCGCTGGATCATGTCTATCTCTTCTATTAATCCAACCTGGTAAGGGTCCCATACTGCTGAGCAATACTCGAGAATCGGACGAACAAGCGTTTTGTAAGCTACTTCTTTCGTCGATGAGTCACATTTTCTTAGAATTCTTCCTATGAATCTCAACCTGGCGCCTGCTTTTCCCACTATTTGTTTTATGTGATCATTCCACTTCAGATCGCTCCGGATAGTAACTCCTAAGTATTTTACGGTCGTTACCGCTTCCAATGATTTACCACCTATGGCATAATCGTACTGGAATGGATTTCTGCCCCTATGTATGCGCATTATATTACATTTATCTACGTTTAGGGAAAGCTGCCAGCTGTCGCACCATGCATTAATCCTCTGCAGGTCCTCCTGGAGTACGTACGAGTCTTCTGATGTTGCTACTTTCTTGTAGACAACCGTGTCATCTGCAAATAGCCTCACGGAGCTACCGATGTTGTCAACTAAGTCATTTATGTATATTGTAAACAATAAAGGTCCTATCACGCTTCCCTGCGGTACTCCCGAAATTACCTCTACATCTGCAGATTTTGAACCGTTAAGAATGACATGTTGTGTTCTTTCTTCTAGGAAATCCTGAATCCAATCACAAACCTGGTCCGATATTCCGTGAGCTCGTATTTTTTTCACTAAACGTAAGTGCGGAACCGTATCAAATGCCTTCCTGAAGTCCAGGAATACGGCATCAATCTGCTCGCCAGTGTCTACGGCACTGTGAATTTCTTGGGCAAATAGGGCGAGCTGAGTTTCACATGATCTCTGTTTGCGGAATCCATGTTGGTTATGATGAAGGAGATTTGTATTATCTAAGAACGTCATAATACGAGAACACAAAACATGTTCCATTATTCTACAACAGATTGACGTAAGCGAAATAGGCCTATAATTATTCGCATCTGATTTATGACCCTTCTTGAAAATGGGAACGACCTGCGCTTTCTTCCAGTCGCTAGGTACTTTACGTTCTTCCAGCGATCTACGATAAATTGCTGATAGAAAGGGGGCAAGTTCTTTAGCATAATCACTGTAGAATCTTAAGGGTATCTCGTCTGGTCCGGATGCTTTTCCGCTACTAAGTGATAGCAGTTGTTTTTCAATTCCGATATCGTTTATTTCAATATTTTCCATTTTGGCGTCCGTGCGACGGCTGAAGTCAGGGACCGTGTTACGATTTTCCGCAGTGAAACAGTTTCGGAACACTGAATTCAGTATTTCTGCCTTTCTTCGGTCGTCCTCTGTTTCGGTGCCATCGTGGTCAACGAGTGACTGAATAGGGGATTTAGATCCGCTTACCGATTTTACATATGACCAAAACTTTTTAGGGTTCTTGTTTAGATTGTTTGCCAATGTTTTATGTTCGAATTCGTTGAATGCTTCTCTCATTGCTCTCTTTACGCTCTTTTTCGTTTCGTTCAGCTTTTCCTTATCAGCTATGATTCGACTACTCTTAAACCTATGATGAAGCTTTCTTTGTTTCCGTAGTACCTTTCGTACATGATTGTTATACCACGGTGGATCTTTCCCCTCGCTTTGGACCTTAGTCGGTACGAACTTATCTAAGGCGTACTGGACGATGTTTCTGAATTTTTTCCATTTTTGTTCCACATCCTCTTCCTCAGAAATGAACGTTTGATGGTGGTCACTCAGATATTCTGCGATTTGTGCCCTATCACTCTTGTTAAGCAAATATATTTTCCTTCCTTTCTTGGCATTTCTTATTACACTTGTAGTCATTGATGCAACCACTGACTTATGATCACTGATACCCTCTTCTACATTCACGGAGTCGAAAAGTTCCGGTCTATTTGTTGCTATGAGGTCTAAAACGTTAGCTTCACGAGTTGGTTCTCTAACTATCTGCTCGAAGTAATTCTCGGACAAGGCAGTCAGGATAATGTCACAAGAGTCTCTGTCCCTGGCTCCAGTTCTGATTGTGTGACTATCCCATTCTATACCTGGTAGATTGAAGTCTCCCCCTATTACAATAGTATGATCACGAAACTTCTACACGACGCTCTGCAGGTTCTCTCTGAGGCGCTCAACTACTACGGTTGCTGATGCAGGTGGTCTATAGAAGCATCCGACTATCATATCTGACCCACCTTTGATACTTAACTTAACCCAGATTATTTCACATTCGCATTCGCTAATAACTTCACTGGATATTATTGAATTCTTTACTGCTATAAATACTCCTCCACCATTGGCGTTTATCCTATCCTTGCGGTATATATTCCATTCTGTGTCTAGGATTTCGTTACTGTTCACTTCCGGTTTTAACCAACTTTCCGTTCCTAATACTATATGCGCACTATTTCCTTCAATAAGAGATACTAATTCAGGAACCTTGCCCTGGATACTCCTGCAGTTTACCAATATTACGTTGACTTTTCCTGTTTTTGGTCTCTGAGGACGGACGTTCTTTATCAACGATGATAATGTCCTCTCTGGTAAGCCGTCAGGTATTTTATCGTTTCGCCCAAGGGGGGGTCCCTCTAACCTAAAAAACCCCCGTGTGCACGCCACACGTACTCTGCTACCCTAGTAGCTGCTTCCGGTGTGTAGTGCACGCCTGACCTGTCTAGGGGGGCCCTACTGTTCTCCACCCAATAACGGAGGTCGATGAATTTGCAACCATTACAGTCGCAGAGTCGTCTGAGCCTCTGGTTTAGACCCTCCACACGGCTCCAAACCAGAGGACCGCGATCGACTCTGGGCACTATGCTGCAGATATTAAGCTCAGCTTGCACTCCGCGTGCGATGCTGGTTGTCTTCACCAAATCAGCCAGCCGCCGGAAGGAACCAAGGATGGCCTCAGAACCCAAGCGGCAGGCGTCATTCGTTCCGACATGTGCTACTATCTGCAGCCGGTCACACCCAGTGCGTTCAATAGCTGCCGGAAGGGCCTCCTCCACATTACGGACGAGACCCCCCGGCAAGCACACCGAGTGCACACTGGCATTCTTCCCCGACCTACCCGCTATTTTCCTAAGGGGCTCCATAACCCGCCTAACGTTGGAGCTCCCTATAACTAATAGGCCCGCCCTCTGTGACTGTCGGGACCTTGCCGGAGAATCGGCCACTGGCCCAACAGGCGAGGCATCCTGTGGTGGCTCGGAAACGATGTCATCACCACTAGGAAGCACCCCGTACCTGTTGGAAAGGGGTAAGGCAGCTGCCACGCGGCCAGATCCCACCTTCGCCTTTCGGCCAGGCACGCGCGAGCCCACCACTGTCCGCCATTCACCCTGGAGTGATGGCTGACCGGTAAGATGCTCACTGCCGGAAGACGCAGCGACATCAGGGGTTCCATGCGATTCCAAGGCCACCGAAGTAGGCATAGGTCTCACCACAGTTGCCCCAACGCCACTACGAGCCGACGCCTGCGCCTCGAGCTCGATGAGCCTAACAGACAAAGCCTCCACCTGCCCCCGAAGAGTGGCCAATTCTCCTTGCGTCCGCTCACAACAACCACAGTCCCTACACATGACTATGTTTACCCTACAAGCGAACGGTGTACTCGCCTTATTAGCAGCAGGAAATCGAAGTACTCTCTCACTGACGGTCTCAGACTTTTTACCTATAATGAAGCACTATCTGAAAGAAGCTGCATAAATATTCAGTCAGATATGATAAGATTTCAAAGTGGTGCAAAGATTGGCATTTTGCTTTAAATGTTCAAAAATGTAAATATTGCACTTCACAAAACGAAAGAAAGCAGTATCCTTTGACTATAATATCAATGAGTCACTGCTGGAATCGGTCAACTCATACAAATACCTAGGTGTAACAGTTTGTAGGGATATGAAATGAAACGATCACATAAGCTCAGTCGTGGGTAAAGCAGGTGTTATACTTCGGTTTATTGGTTGAGTACTGGGGAAGTGCAGTCAGTCTACAAAGGAGATTGCTTACAAATCACTCGTGCGACGGGTTCTAGAATATTTCTCAGGTGTGTCGGAATCCGTACCAAATAGGACTAACAGGGTATATTGAACGTATACTGGAAAGGGCAGGTTTGTTTGATTCGTGGGAGAGTGTCACAGAGATAGTGAAGGAACGGAACTGGAAGGCTCTTGAAGATACACATAAACTAACCGGAGAAAGTCTGTTAACACAGTTTCATGAAACGGCTTTAAATGATGACTCTAGGAATACATTACAGTCGCCTACGTGTCACTCATATAGTGATAGTGAGGAAAAGATTAGAATAATTAAAGCACGCACTGAGGAATTCAAACAATCGTTCTTCTCGTGCTCCAAACGTGAATGGAACGGTAAGAAACCTTAATAACTCGTACAAATCGACGTACCCTCTGCCCTCTTGTTTGCAGAGTATAGATGTAGTTGTAGATGTAGAACCACTACTTGGATTGATGCGATGTGTATGGGTTTTCCTTCTTTTAAGAGGGAATTCATGGCGTCTGTAATGGACGTCATTGAGTACTCGTCATCTTGGAAGTCTTTAAGGGAAACTGATTATCAACGTATTCTCACCCGAGCTGAAAATCAGGTGATCCAACGTCGGATAAAATCTCTTAGTCTATCGTGGATGGTGAACGTGAAGCGCAAGCCTACAAAATCTCATTGGACACGCAGATATTTGATTCGCGGACTGAAGTGAGTGATACAGCGAATAATAAGGGGATTGGGTACTTTTCGTTCCTACAGAGCGTGTTTCGAAGGTGGGAAGTAACGTTATTGAGAAACCAGTGCTTACATTTTGCAAGCGTAAGGAAGAGGGTTCGTGTAGCGGTAGGAGAGCTGCCGGGATGTTTCTCCAGAGCTGGCGGTGCGCTGCCACACGCACCTCGCCGTCAGCGTTCCGCGCCAATGAACACATCTCACTTCTTCCGTACGGTTCTGCCAGACGTAGCGATGTTGCAATAACCACGTGCACACGTCTGTTTTTTACTGAATTAATTCGCCAGTATATTTACAGTGTCGTCCAGCTCTGGAAAAAGATAAGAAAAGATCTCTGTTTTCGTGGATGATTGAAACTCATTGTTGTCAACACTATTTACAAACGACCAAATAATAATGACTGAAGACGAAGACGATTTACAAAGATCTACATGCAAACTTCAAAACATTGTCACAAAGTATATTATGAAAATTTGTGAAAGTGAAAGAAAGTTAAGGACTGTAACTGGCATAAATAGGTCGACAGTAAAAATTTCAAAAAATAACAACGTACTAAATAAACAGATGACATACTGTATATGTATATAAAGGGTGTTTATAAATGAATATCGGGGTTTTAACGCTTTATAATATTTATCACATTAAACTTACAGTTATAAATGATACGTCAAATGAAAGTGCAACTCAAACTGTTTTTACCAAGAACCTTATAAATGTTCAATGTGAGCACCATCTGTCACACGCGATTGGTTGAACTTCACTGTACCCAAGCGCTGGATAGGCTGCAAGGGGCCCAACGGAAGGGCTTGCTTTGCATGGCCTCCACGTTCACCCGACATAACGCCATACGATTTTTTCCTTTGGGGCTTCATCAAGGATCCTGTGTACGTGCCTCCGCTACCAGCAGACCTCCCTGAATTAAGAAACCGGATTGAAGCAGCTGTTGCTACAATCACTGAAGACACACTTATCAACGTTTGGGAAGAACTCGGCTATAGACTTGATGTGTGCCGTGTGACAATTGGTGCTCATATTGAACATTTATAAGGTTCTGGTAAAACTATATATAGTTGACAATGCGGCCCCAATCTCAGAAGAATTTTATTGACTAAAATAAAGTTCATTCTCACCTTCCATATTCTAGGCTTAAATTAGAAAGCTGTTCTGGGATATCAAGAGTTCCCACCAATCTGCTTCGTACCATTTAGAGATCCAATCGGACGCTATTTCCTATCATATATATGTATCAGATTGATGCAACCGTGACGCCCAAAGGCATGTAGACGCCAATAAAAACAAAGAGCCGCCTGATCATAATCTGTACCAGGAACTCAAGATGCACATCATGTCTTTATAAACTGGGGGATCGCATACAGCCCTGAATGTGAGCTGACTACATTATTCGTGGATGCTCAGTAACAAGATTTAAAGGAGACGAACGTCTTTACGAAGGCCTCTTCCAAGGCTACTGCGTAGTCAAGCTGTGATGGAACTAAGAAACTGATAACGCCTCCATTGCTATATTTTTATACTAGTTTTTTAATATTTTCGTATGTTAGTTTCGTTTCTTGTTTCTCAGTTTCACACGAGTTACTTTTTTCTGTATTTCTTGATACGCTAAATAAAACAAACAAGAAGGTCGTTTTGGATGCTATGGCTGCACACCGGTTCTTTTGTTTAGCAGTGAGTTAGCGGGTGATCTGCTGTACTGTCGCCCGTCTGTCCTACGATACAATAACAGATAGCCAGCAGCGAACTTCGTCATCAGCATGTTATCCAGAGTAGTTTAATCTAGGGAAACGAATGTCTCTAAATCGAGACACACCTTTGATACAGTGGCAACTTAAAAGGTAAGTGCCTTCTAGACCTCGAAAATAGAATATACCATGCGTCGGGCAGCTACGACGTGGCCACGAAAAAGGCGCTGATGTTTTACATCTTACCTATTATGCGCTCAAGTGTAACTCCGACGGCCAGTGCAAGATGTGATGACTTCCACGTCACGTGGTACGTACGACTATTCCTTCCGCTGTGGTGACAGGAGTGATCTCATTTCAGCATGGCAGCTGTTTCTCATTTAGTCGCACATTGAATTTGTTATATACTGTCTCTCAAAAAGAAGAAGAAATGGGCGGATGTCAATGTAACTTCCTACAAATACCCACCATCGGCGAGTACGTGAATGATTAGCGTTGCAATCCTCTGTGACATGTAGACCGGCCACCAGAGTACATTAGCGTTCGTCGTGTTTAGTGTTGTTACCAGACCAGGTAGTGTATATAACGGGCTCGGACAGAGTTGGGTGTTGACTGATCACTGTGGAGGACTCGGAGATGCCACGTACTTGTATGAGACAGCGTTATCAGTGTCTAACATTGTTTCAAGGGGGCCTCATTGTGTGTCAATGTCGAATCGTGCAATATCTGAATTTGTGAGGTATTCGGATGCGACAGTGGCCCAACGTTGATCTGCATGGCAATGTGAGAACAGATATACCTATCGTCGAGTTTCCAATCGACGACATTTGAGCACCACCAGGGAGGATCGCCCATTTGCGCACCAGAGCCCACTGAGATCTTTACTAGAATTCCTATTGCCGCGGAGAACGTAGCGCCATGGTGTGACAACGTCGTGACCTTGGAACTTAAACGTCAGACACAGAGTAATTTAAAAAGCGCTTTAAATGGCTTGCGAAACAAATGTTACACGTAACCTCATAAGGGCGTAATGCTCACAACTTTCTAATTATTTTCTGTTATCTAGAAGAATAAACTTTCTGAATTAAACAGAAACAGATTATTCGTCTTTCTTTCCAGTTAACAAGCGTGTACATTCATCTGTAAAGCGTTTATGAATCGAAAACGGGAAAACCATGAAGGCTCGAACGTCAACCCCGTCCCTGTGCCAGTTGTGGGCTAGTTTGTCTCAGGACACAATGGCTTTTTGATAACCATCACGGTAGTTCACTGGAGTGCAGAGTGCAACGATGTCTGACAACGTGAGCGATTTCGCTTTCAGTTTAACAATGATTCGTTGCAGAGACTCTAAACGCTTTTCCTACTTCCCGTCAGCTGCAGTTAGAGTTGTAAAAGAAGAAAGAGCAGAAACTAAGAAAGAAGTGGACTGCGCAATCCAGGATTACCAGACTGCGGATAAAGCTCTCTGCAGGTATTGATCACAAGGTGCCTGCGTCGAGTCTCTGCGGCACGCCCCCGAGTTACCGCCACAGCTGCGCCAACGGAGCCGTCGCTGCTCTCCTGGACTGCGCTTCTCCTCTGGAGGTGCTAATTTTTCCCACCACCAGGATTCGGACTAGCTATCGCTGAAGTCTGTCACAAGCGCGCGTTGGTGCCGTCGTTTACAGAAGCAGTGAATTTGCCTGAATTTAGATACGTCTGAACCTGAATAAACTACCCTGCAGTGTCCCGCTAAACGCAGCATATATGTTACAGGCATTGTGTGAAATACGCCATTTTATAGCATGTCTGGGTAATGTACAGAATACCTAAAATCGATCGGCAAAGTAGGAAAAGATCAATATTTCATACATTGCCTAGGCATTGTATACTTTCCCAGTATGTCTGCTGGCAAAGTACATGATACGCCTAAACAGCCATCTTCTTTCCTGCCACCACTGTTTGCCGTTTACTTCATGGTTGCGAAGGCAGTGTGTTGTTGTACGACGTTCAACTATCGTGCCTTAACAGTTCTCCAGTGTACGAGGTCTGTTCAAAAAATTCTGGAATTTCCTCCACAATTTTTTTCTGCACTTATCTTTTACTTATTGTGGATGGTCTCCTTCGTAATACTCTCCTCCACAATTGGCACACCGCACCAAACACCGTCTCCACTTCCGAAAACAGTCTTGGTACGCTCCTTGCTGGATCGCACGAAGCACTGTCTCTGACTTTTCTTTTATCTCGTCTATCTTTGCAAATCTTCGTCCTTTCAACGGGATTTTCATGTTTGGAAATGCAACAAGTCCTCATGGGCCAGGTTTGGACTGTACGAAGGATGAGGTAGCACAGTGATTTGGTTTTTTGTGCAATAGTCACGCACCAACATGGATGAATCTGCTGGTGCGTTATCGTGACGCGAGAGCCGTGAATTGTCTCGCCACATTCCACGCCGTTTCCTTCTCACATTTTCTCACAGACGTCGCACCATCGATTAACAGTTTGTCCCTGTGGCACAAATTCATGATGAACTAATCCTTCGAAGTCAAAGAAAACTATCAGCATGGCTTTGACGCTCCAAAGAGGAAAGGCCGCTGGACCTGATGGGATACCAGTTCGATTTTACACAGAGTACGCGAAGGAACTTGCCCCCCCCCCCTTCTTGCAGCGGTGTACTGTTGGTCTCTAGAACAGCGTAGCGTTCCAAATGATTGGAAAAGGGCACAGGTCATCCCCTTTTTTAAGAAGGGACGTTGAACAGATGTGCAGAACTATACACCTATATCTCTAACGCCGACCAGTTACAGAATTTTGGAACACGTATTATGTTCGAGTATAATGGCTTTTCTGGAGACTAGAAATCTACTCTGTAGGAATCAGCATGAGTTTCGAAAAGGACGATCGTGTGAAACCCAGATCGCGCTATTCGGCCACGAGACTCAGAGGGCCATAGACACGGGTTCCCAGGCAGATGCCGTGTTTCTTGACTCCCGCAAGGCGTTCGATACTGTTCCCCACAGTCGTTTAATGAACAAAGTAAGAGCATATGGCCTATCAGACCAATTGTGTTATTGGGTTGAAGAGTTCCTAGATAACAGAACGCAGCACGTCATTCTCAATGGAGAGAAGTCATCCGAAGTAAGAGTGATTTCAGGTGTGCTGCAGGGCAGTGTCGTAAGACCGTTGCTATTCACAATATACATAAATGACCTTGTGGATAACATCGGAAGTTCATTTAGGCTTTTTGCGGATGATGCTGTGGTATATCGAGAGGTTGTAACAATGGAAAATTGTACTGAAATGCAGGAGGATCTGCAACGAATTGACGCATGGTGCAGGGAATGGCAATTGAATCTCAATGTAGACAAGTGTAATGTGCTGCGAATTCATAGAAAGAAAGATCCTTTATCCTACAATATAGCAGGTCAGCAACTGGAAGCAGTTAATTCCATAAATTATCTGGGAGTAGGCATTAGGAGTGATTGAAAATGGAATTATCATATAAAGTTGATCGCCCGCATCTCGTGGTCGTGCGGTAGCGTTCTCGCTTCCCACGCCCGGGTTCCCGGGTTCGATTCCCGGCGGGGTCAGGGATTTTCTCTGCCTCGTGATGGCTGGGTGTTGTGTGCTGTCCTTAGGTTAGTTAGGTTTAAGTAGTTCTAAGTTCTAGGGGACTGATGACCATCGATGTTAAGTCCCATAGTGCTCAGAGCCATATAAAGTTGATCGTCGGTAAAGCAGATGCCAGACTGAGATTCATTGGAAGAATCCTAAGGAAATGCAATGCGAAAACAAAGGAAGTAGGTTACAGTACACTTGTTCGCCCACTGCTTGAATATTGCTCATCCGTGTGGGATCCGTACCAGATAGGGTTGATAGAAGATATAGAGAAGATCCAACGGAGAGCAGCGCGCTTCGTTACAGGATCATTTAGTAATCGCGAAAGCGTTACGGAGATGATAGATAAACTTTGCAGGAGAGACGCTCAGTAGCTCGGTACGGGCTTTTGTTGAAGTTTCGAGAACATACCTTCAACGAGGAGTCTAGCAGTATATTACTCCCTCCTACGTATATCTCGCGAAGAGACCATGAGGATAAAATCAGAGAGATTAGAGCCCACACAGAGGCATACCGACAATCTTTCTTTCCCCGAGCAATACGAGACTGGGATAGAAGGGAGAACCGTTAGAGGTACGCAAAGTCCCCTCCGCCACACACCGTCAGGTGGCTTGCGGAGTATGGATGTAGATGTAGATGTAGATGAAGATGTAGACCTGACATGATGAGTTTCTTTTGGTCTTGGAGAACCTTTTCCGGCCCACTATGAAGATGGAACCTTGCTCTGAACATCACAACTGTGGACGCACGTAGGATCATCAGTTACGATTCTCTTAAGGAACATCTCGTTCTCATTTGCGTGATCCAAAAGCTCTTCATAGATTGCGAGGCGAAGGTCTTTCTGGTCTTGATTCATGAGCCGTGGGACGAACTTGGCGGCAACACGATGCATTCCAAGATGCTGTGTCAGAATTTCATGATACGATCCAACTGAAATGTAAAATTCTTCGGCGATCTCTCGGACAGTCAATCTTCGATTGGCACGCACAATTTCGTTGACGTTCCTGACATGAACGCCGTCGGTAGACGTCGAAGGGCGTCCAGAACGAGGGTCGTCTCTAACTTCCGTCAGGCCATTTTTAAACAGTATGAACCATTTGTAACGCCGAGTACGGCTTAAGCTCTCATCACCGTTGGCTTTCTGCATCGATTGGTATGTCTTTGCAAAGATTTTCTCGAGTGTCACACAAAATTTTATGCGGACGCGTTGCTCCTCTAACTCTGCCATTTCGAAATTCGCAAACTGTGCGACAGAAAGTTCTGCTCAATACAGCACTGAATAATAACTAACAGACATGCAACAAAGAAACTTCCGGCTGTTACACATTTAACAAAGGCGTATGCAGGGGTGCCACCCGCACGTCGCTTCAACATACTGCTGGCGAGAAATGACGAATATTCCGGAATTTTTTGAACAGACCTCGTAAAGCATTTGGTTGAAGACCCACAGACGCTTTCCCGTCGTCCTTTCCCGTTGTTGTATCACCGAGTTTGAAGGTAGTGTAGTGCAAAGCGGGAATCAAGCGATGTTGACGAGCAACGACGGTTCTGCGATGAATTACCTCAGGTAAAAGCCAGTCCTACTAAACACTGTTTCTCCTAACCGAAATCAGTTATCAAAAGTTAGTCAACGATATGAAAAAGGCTAAGACGGCAGTAAAGAAGGAACAACGGGACTATTGGTGCTCAGACACTATGACGTAATGATTTCGAGAATAAGACTACGTTGATCTATCCTGTTAAAGAAGGTACAAGTGTTATTCAATTTTACGTCGCGGACTTCGAGTTATTTGAAATACTCCGAAAGGCCCATTTGACTATTGGTCATGAAGAGAGTCACAGAATACTGAAAGAGGTTTCACCCAATATAAGGAAATTACCCGTCACGATACTGAGCTGTACGTTCACCTTTGTGACCCTTGCCAGAAGAAGCAAGAAGGCGTTAAAAAAGTCAAGCCAATGTTTTTTTTTCGGAATTCAGTTTCTCACCAACTTTCAGTGTCGTCGTGATAGAGAGTACAAGTTTATAATGATCTATCAAGATCATATCCCTAAGTTTGTAGTTCTCAGGGCGGAATAAGTAGCCTACAACTTCATCGGCATATTTACGTTGTTTGGTACTCGAACGATTCTATAGTCCTCTAGCGGCAGTGAACTTGCAAACAATGTGGTAAGCAGCCTAAAGGAGTACTGGCCTCCCTTGAAGATCGTCCATGGTAAACCGCCCCACTCACAGAGTCAGGGGAGCGTCGAAAGAGCAAATCAGGACATTGAAAATACACTCCTGGAAATGGAAAGAAGAACACATTGACACCGGTGTGTCAGACCCACCATACTTGCTCCGGACACTGCGAGAGGGCTGTACAAGCAATGATCACACGCACGGCACAGCGGACACAACAGGAACTGCGGTGTTGGCCGTCGAATGGCGCTAGCTGCGCAGCATTTGTGCACCGCCGCCGTCAGTGTCAGCCAGTTTGCCGTGGCATACGGAGCTCCATCGCAGTCTTTAACACTGGTAGCATGCCGCGACAGCGTGGACGTGAACCGTATGTGCAGTTGACGGACTTTGAGCGAGGGCGTATAGTGGGCATGCGGGAGGCCGGGTGGACGTACCGCCGAATTGCTCAACACGTGGGGCGTGAGGTCCCCACAGTACATCGATGTTGTCGCCAGTGGTCGGCGGAAGGTGCACGTGCCCGTCGACCTGGGACCGGACCGCAGCGACGCACGGATGCACGCCAAGACCGTAGGATCCTACGCAGTGCCGTAGGGGACCGCACCGCCACTTCCCAGCAAATTAGGGACACTGTTGCTCCTGGGGTATCGGCGAGGACCATTCGCAACCGTCTCCATGAAGCTGGGCTACGGTCCCGCACACCGTTAGGCCGTCTTCCGCTCACGCCCCAACATCGTGCAGCCCGCCTCCAGTGGTGTCGCGACAGGCGTGAATGGAGGGACGAATGGAGACGTGTCGTCTTCAGCGATGAGAGTCGCTTCTGCCTTGGTGCCAATGATGGTCGTATGCGTGTTTGGCGCCGTGCAGGTGAGCGCCACAATCAGGACTGCATACGACCGAGGCACACAGGGCCAACACCCGGCATCATGGTGTGGGGAGCGATCTCCTACACTGGCTGTACACCACTGGTGATCGTCGAGGGGACACTGAATAGTGCACGGTACATCCAAACCGTCATCGAACCCATCGTTCTACCATTCCTAGACCGGCAAGGGAACTTGCTGTTCCAACAGGACAATGCACGTCCGCATGTATCCCGTGCCACCCAACGTGCTCTAGAAGGTGTAAGTCAACTACCCTGGCCAGCAAGATCTCCAGATCTGTCCCCCATTGAGCATGTTTGGGACTGGATGAAGTGTCGTCTCACGCGGTCTGCACGTCCAGCACGAACGCTGGTCCAACTGAGGCGCCAGGTGGAAATGGCATGGCAAGCCGTTCCACAGGACTACATCCAGCATCTCTACGATCGTCTCCATGGGAGAATAGCAGCCTGCATTGCTGCGAAAGGTGGATATACACTGTACTAGTGCCGACATTGTGCATGCTCTGTTGCCTGTGTCTATGTGCCTGTGGTTCTGTCAGTGTGGTCATGTGATGTATCTGACCCCAGGAATGTGTCAATAAAGTTTCCCCTTCCTGGGACAATGAATTCACGGTGTTCTTATTTCAATTTCCAGGAGTGTATGTTGTGTGTTTGGACGCAAGATGAAAAAACTAGCTACTGGAGTGATGGACTGCGGTTCGTCCAACTTACGAAAAACAGAGCTTTTCACTCTGGGACTGACAGGTCACCATAAGAAGCTCTGTTCGGCTGCAAAGCTAGAGTAGGTCTCTCGACGTCGTTCCTGCCTGACGACGTTTTACAAGACGTGGAGAGTGAGGAAGAGCTGGAAAAAATAATAGAGAGCGTAAAAACAACACAACAGCGAGATGAATCAACACAAGAGGCACAGCTTCCTGCAGAAGACATAGATGAGAATGACGGAGGAAACCAAAACAGTAAAGAAGCCATGGTTGTCCGAGAACGTTCCATTTCTGTGGTCACTGACAATCCTTTTTCTGATATCTGTTGTGTCTGCTTAAAAGAAACCGGAGGTGGTCATACATGTCAAAAGTGTGGCCGAAACGTACATGCCATCTATGGACATACTAAGGACAATGACGGCGACGAAGTAAAAGTGAATGGGGTTAGCGTTTTGCGCAGTGTTTCAATTTTAAGGAAACTATCCAAAGTGAAAAGGAATCGAAATTGAATCTTGAGATTCAGACCAAGTAAATGAAAAGAGATTCTGACAAAAAAGTTCCTCCTGTCCAACTGAGTGCCATTGTGCGAGTTCCGATTCCCGACGTCGTCAAAGGACGGGGTGACTCATGCAGTCTGCCGGCAGTTGTTATGAACGTGACGGAAAATGGCTTTTACCGGCTTGGAACTGCAGAAGGAATCTTGAAGCGGCTCTACGTGAGATCAGAATTCACAGTATGTCCAAAGAACTTAATGAGAATTGAAGACGTACGTGACCACGAAATACCTCCCCGATCTGCAGCTACTTCTCAGCCCGCCAGACGACAGATTCGTCAGCTGCATGTGCAGCACGAAATGCCAAAATATGGAGTGCCTTTGACGGAAAAATAAAATTAAGTGCAATTCAAAATGTCACTCCAGCCTTCCCTACTGCAACAAATAGGTCATGTTAGTTCTGCCTTGTATTTTATCATTACCAGTATTTTGTTTGCATTCTTCTTTAAGTTGCGAAATATATGTACAAAATCAAATTGTCAAAATATGAAGTATTTTTTTGGGAAAAAGAAAATTGAGTACTTATTGTAACAAGTACTTTAAACTTAGTTCTGCTTTCATTGTTGTGCTTTATTTCGTAGTTTTGTTCTTTCAGTTTCAAATACATATTAATTAATAAAGGCTTCTCGTCTTGTGTTCTTTTAATACTTTGCGTAAAAGGAAGTAACATTTTCACAAAAAGCTTATATTTCTTAGTTTGCCTGAAACCATCAGGCAAACTAAGGCATTACCTAGGCATTCTATAGAATATAGGGATTTCGCACAATGCCGGTAACGAACACATTTAGCAAAGTCAAGGAAAATTATGATAACAACGATGGTAACAGTGTGTTAACCAACCTTGTTAGCTCTTGTCGTACTTTACCCCACCAGCATGGAAGTCTAAATTTACGTGAACCATTTAGTCTCCCGCAAGTTTCTCCAGACGCATAGTTGGACGATTTCCAGGAGTGTCTGCCTCACGAGCTGCTCTTGTTAAAAGAAGCTACATCCTTTTCTTTTTCTCACTTTCGAGCATTCCACACGTCGGACGCCAGACTGCTGGATTCCCGTCTGGAAATAGTACGTCTACGAAGGTTCGAGTTCATTTCTTTACAGGGATGAGGCGGACAAAGTTGCTTCCAGGCAAGGGCACCCTTCCCCGGGCCAAGGAGGGGCCACCTCCCCTCCAGCTCTCTGGGAAAGAAAAAAATATGGCGTAATGGTGTTTTTCTTTCAAGAAAATTATTTGAAATTCGGCATTACGCTGGTTTTTAACTGGGTCGGAATTGGAAATTTTTATTTTTTAAGTCGCCATTGTTTCCAAAGTATTAAAAATGTTCAAATGTGTGTGAAATCTTACGGGACTTAACTACTAAGGTCATCAGTCCCTAAGCTTACACACTATTTAACCTAAATTATCCTAAGGACAAACACACACACACACCCATGCCCGAGGGAGGACTCGAACCTCCGCCAGGACCAGCCTCCGAAGTATTAAAAATACTACATACTCCCAAGGCTACGCCTCTGATACCCCCTCAAACCCTTGTATGAGCGCCCTTGCTTCTCACATCGAGTTCCTTTCCGTCGAATAAATGCATTTAATGTCTTTTGGGATTGACGTCTCGTCCTATCGATTCTTTCATTATTATTATTACAGTTTACGAGTTTTGCACCCGAACTACGACCGCTCTACATAACGAATTATGTGAAGATGCTATTCAACTTGCAAAGTCGGATGGTGACAGCAAAAAATAAGAATAGTGCACACGGACTTTAGAACTGTATTAGCCTAGCTACGCAGGCGTAGTGATTGGTAAAAAATGAATTCCGCCTCGGCAAGACCCAAGTGGATGTTTCCCATCAGACGTCATTTTCAGTACTTTGAATGGACATCGCAAACCTTGTTGAGATAAAATGCAACTTCAAGCTCGAATGAAATTTCATAAAAACGTTAATTATTGAAAAAAAGAGGAAAGTTTCGGCTCTTACCTCGACACAATGTTTTTTGGGATATCTACACTTATTTTCGGCTTTTAGCTCGACGGAAGTAGCTATTGATAAATCGACATAGAAACTGTCTAAGTCGCGTTAAGTCATAATTACTACAATTAATCGGAGGGTATCCACTGCGTGAGTGTTGTAAATGTCGTACTTCGGATTTAGCAACTCAGGTTGCATTCGTATGATGATGTGGAAGAACTGCCAAAGTGGGTCGTGTCATTCAGTTATTACGCTTGTTGCTGCATAACATCTTGTTTCTGCTACCTTCACAAATTACACACTAACACTTCTGAAGCGCAGAATGTGTAAATTAAAATTAGATTAATGTTACAGAATACTGCAGCTTCAGCTTACTTAATGCGTATTCAGATTCGTTTAGCAGTGAAACAAACATTAATAGCTAGCGAAATATAAATCCGACTTTTCTCGAAATTCGACATTTCTTCCACATAACAACGAATCACTCTAGTTATGACAGTTGTTTAACAAAATTATTTTCTTAGAAAAACATTGTCTCAGAATAGGGAGTTCGACCTGAACACCGTATAAATCGGAATGGAAAAATTAACTGGCTATAGTTATGTCGACTTAAGCAGAATATTTCTATGTCGATAAAAAAAAAGTTTCGTCGACGAACAAGAATATCAATTGACACATAAATACTAAACTTGTTCCTTAAGAGCATTATCCTGTCTTCCTGTTAGTCATTATTGTGATCGTTATAGAATGCAACAGATCCTTTTTTTCTGATGAAGGTCGTTACAGAAATTTAAGAGTCAGAATGCGACGGGAACTGTATGCAGTGAACGTTTGGAGTCGATCACCACGCAAGAGGCCATTGACCACACAGGCACATAAAGACTTAACAGAAAAGTTCATCGGTTAGGAAGAATATTTACTGGTTCTCTGAACACTCCCCCACGCTATTAAATCTTGACTGGGCTGGAAAAACACGTGACTTGAAGCCCATAAAAAAATCTGTAGGGCATTTTGGAACAGCAGGTAAAACGCCGACGTCAGCATGCCCGCAGTGTGGTGGAACTGCGCGATCAAATCCTCATCGAGTGACTTAACCTGGATGCGTCGTACATCCACAGCCTTGTGGACTCACTGCCTAGCCGAGTCCAGGTGGTTATCAAGTCCAGGGGCGGAGTTACACGATTTCTCTGGGGATGACTAATTTCTTGTCCGGTGAGCTTAATCAGCCTAAAGTCGTGCCTGAAGTTGCAATCAGCTTGTATCATTTTTATTTTCGTCCATCTCCGCCCTTCATCCGTCTGCACGCTTCAGCTGGCGTGCACGCTTCAGCCCTCGGGGAACACCTGCATCTGACGAGAATTTATAACACCAGCCTCCGTGCTTGTCGAACACTATCTTGTCTAGAAAGGTCGGCGGATCTCTCCCCGATCGGGAACGTTTGGGGTATTGTGGGTGGCGTCTTCCGGGCAGCTTGGGATTTTGACGATCCTACACACTAGTTGGACAAATGACAGAATTTGGCACAATATCCCCCAGGCTGACATCCAACATCTCTGTTACTCAATGACAGGCCGAGTGACTGCTTACATAAGGGTCAGAGGTGGACTTAATATGTGATTTTCATTCTCTTGCATAAATGATCCATTTTTTCTTAAATTGTGATCATTTGTTTCTCTGCTTTCTCCTATTTTCTTTCTTGAGTGTATTTGGAGTGTATTACAACACGAGTCAAGAACAGTTTTATGGTAAAGACCTGTATCAACAAAAATGATCCAAATCTCTATGAAATACATCACAGTCGTAAAGCAGGTATGAAATATTGAGTCCTACACCAGGTTAAAATTTTGAGTCAAAGAACGGTCCCTTGATAGCACGGTTTGTACCACACTAAATACCTAGGTATTACAGTTACGAACAACTTAAATTGAAAGGAACGCATAGAAAATGTTGTGGGGGAGGCTAACCAAAGACTGCGTTTTATTGGCAGGACACTTAGAAAATGTAACAGACCTACTAAGGAGACTGCCTACACTACGCTTGTCCGTCCTCTTTTAGAATACTGCTGCGCGGTGTGGGATCCTTACCAGATAGGACTGACGGAGTACATCGAAAAAGTTCAAAGAAAGGCAGCACGTTTTGTATTATCACGAAATATGGGAGGGAGTGTCACAGAAATGACACAGGATTTGGGCTGGAAATCATTAAAAGAAAGACTTTTTCCTTGCGACTGAATCTCCTGACGAAATTCCAATCACCAACTTTCTCCTCCGAATGAGAAAATATTTTTTTGACACCGACCTACATAGGGAGGAACGATCACCACGATAAAATAAGGGAAATAAGAGCTCACACGGAAAGATATAGGTGTTCACTCTTTCCGCCCGCTATACGAGATTGGAGTAATAGTGAATTGTGAAGGTGGTTCGAAGAACCTTCTGCCAGGCACTTGAATGTGATTTGCAGAGTATCCAAGTATATGTAGATGTAGATCTGCGCTCAGGCCCCTGCATGCCACGCACTCCTCGCTCGCTTCTCCCCGTTGCTGGCTGGCCGCCGGGAGCCATTTAACACTCTCCACTGTCTCTCGC